>NW_027210327.1:0-82628 GCF_027789765.1 Dendropsophus ebraccatus | reverse complement strand
TTGATAACTTCGGGATGCTTTTACCTATCCGGCTGATTCTGAGATTGTTTTCTCGTGACATATTGTACTTTACATTTCTGGTAAATTGGAGTCGATACTCATAACAAATCTTTATGAAAAAAAAAACAAATAATGTGAAAAAATGCATTTTTCCAACTTTGAAACTTTTTTGCGTATACAGAAAGTGGTTATACCACATAAATTATATATTAAATAGCATTATCAACATGTCTACTTTATGTTGGCGGCATTTATTAAACTATATTTCATTTTTTTTAGACAATAGGAAGCTTAAAACATTAGCAGCAAATTTCCAAATTTTCAGTAAAATTTCAAAATCAGATATTTTTAGGGACCTGCTCAGGTTTAAAGTGTATTTGAGGGGACTGTGTGTTAGAAAGCCCCACAAAGCACCCCCATTTCAGAAACTGTACCCCCCAAACTCTGCAAAAGCATATCCAGAAAGTGTTTTAACCCTTTAGGGGAGTCACAGAAATAAAAGCTAAGTGTGTAAGGAATTTGAAAATTTTAATTTTCTGTGCAGAGATTTTATTGTAATCCAATATTTTTCATAATTATAAACCTATTACCAGAGAAATGCACCCCAATAATTATTGTCCGTTTCTGCAGTTTATAGAAATACCCCATATGTGACCCTATTGCGCTATTTGACGCAACCACAAGCCTCAGATATAAGGGAGTGCCTAGTGATTTTCAACGCCTCCGTTATATTTGGTCATTTTTGACTGTACCACTTCAGGTTGGCAGAGGCTCTGAGGTGCCAAAACCTAAAAAACAACCCTAAAGGAACACCATTTAGAAAACTACACCCCTCAAGGAATGTAACAAGGGGTGCGGTGAGCATCTGGACCCCACAGGTGCTTCACAGATTTTCCGAACAATATGGCGTGAAAAAAGAAAAAATTATTTTTTACACTAAAACGTTGTTCTAGCCTTCAATTTTTCATTTTCATAAAGGGATAAGAGGCAAAAAAAGACACAAAATGTGTAGCACAGTTTCTCCCGAGTACGGAAATACCCCACATGTGGCGATAAAGTGCCAAGGGGGCGCAGGACGAGCCTCCAAAGGGAAGGAGCGCCAATTGGCTTTTGGAAGCTGAATTTCACTGAAAAGGATATTAAGCGCCATGTCGCATTTACAGAGCCCTCGTGCTGCCAAGACACTGGAAACCCCCCCACAAGTGACCCCATTCTGGAAACTACACCCCTCAAGGAATCTAACAAGGGGGGCAGTGAGCATATGGACCCCACTGGTGACGGGCACAAATGTGGAACAATGTGACGTAAAAGTAAAAAAATTCATTTTTTTCACTTTCATGGCACAAATGTGCCCGTCCTCGAGGGGTCCATATCCTCACTGCACCCCTTGTTAGATTCCCTGAGGGGTGCAGTTTCCAGAATGTGGTCACTTGTGGGGGGTTTCCAGTGTTTTGGCAGCACGAGGGCTCTGTAAATGCGACATGGCGTTCATCATCCATTCTAGCCAAATCCAACCTCCAAAATCCAAATGGCGCTCCTTCCCTTCGGAGGCTTGCCCTGCGCCCCCTTGGCGCTTTATTGCCACATGTGGGGTATTTCCAGACTCGGGGGAAATTGCTCTACACATTTTGTTTTTTTTTTCCTCTTTTAACCCCTTGTGAAAATGATAAATTCAAGGCTAAACCAACATTATAGTGTAAAAAATGTAATATTTCATTTTCACGCCACATTGTTCCATATTTGTGCCCGTCACCAGTGGGGTCCATATGCTCACTACACCCCTTGTTACATTCCCTGAGGGGTGCAGTTTCCATAATGGCGTCACTTGTGGGGGGTTTCAACTGTCTTGGCAACACAGGGGCCTTTTGAATGCAACATGGCCCCTCAAAATCCATTCCATCCAAATCCAGCCTTCAAAAACCAAATGGCGCTCCGTCCCTTCGGAGGCTTACCCTGCACCCAAATGGCGCTTTATGTCCACATGTGGGGTATTTCCGTACTCAGTGGAAATTGTGCTACACATTAAATGTTTTTTTTTTTATCTTTTAACCCCTTGTGAAAATGAAAAAATCATGACAAGATTAATGATTTAGAGTAAAAAGTTTACAAAAATTACACTAAATGTTGGTCTAGCCTTGATTTTTTCCCATTTCCACAAGGGGTTAAAAAAGAAAATGAACACAAAACATGTAGGGTAGTTTCCCCTGAGTACGAAAATACCCCACATGTGGGCATAATGTGCCATATGGGCACAGGGCAAGTCACCAAAGGGACAGAGCGCCATTTAGAGGCTGGAATGGAGGCTGGAGGCCATGTCGCAATTACAAAGCTCATGTGCTGCCAGGACAGTAGAAACCCCCAACAAGTGACTCCATTCTGGGAACTACACCCCATAAGGAATCTAACAAGGGGTGCAGTGAGGATATGGACCCCACTGGTGACGGGCACTTACGTAGAACATGTGCCGAGAAAATAAAAAATACAATTTTTTTTCATTTTCACGTCCCAAATGTGGCCGTCACCAGGGGGCCATATCCCCGCTGCCCCCCTTGTTAGATTCCTTATGGGGTGTAGTTTCCAGAATGGGGTCACTTGTGGGGGGTTTCTACTGTCCTGGCCGCACAGAGGCTTTGTAATTGCATCATGGCATCCTCTAATGGGAATGGCGGCCATACCTACTTAGCTGAGGAAAAGGGACAATTCTAATTTATTTGGGGGTATTAGGCCAATTATTGGTTTATAAGGTTGGAAATGACAGGTGTCCATCAAATTCAACCTGTGTTGATCCAGAGGAAGGCAAAAACCCCTCGTGAGGCAGACGACAGTAGCCTCATCACAGGGGAAAAATTCCTTCCTGACTCCATAATGGCGATCAGAATAATCCCTGGATCAACGTGACCCCTAAAATAGGAATAAGGGACAGAATTTAGATAATGTGGAACCCCAGTGACGTGTGGTGCGCCTTGAAGCGATCCAGTATGCAGAGGCCGGGGGATCAGGACAGGCGTCACACTGGAAAATGGTGTCCTTGCTGATCCCCCTGTTACACCACACTCTGCACTTCTTCTGGGGTCTCCTGTTTTCCAGTGTGGGGGACGTCACCTGGAAAATGTTGTCCTGGTGCGATACGGGGTCCTTCATATCCAGAAGCGCTGGGTCCGCTCCATGGCTGCTAAACATTAGGGCTTTATTACGGCTTCTGATATGTTCGGATCGTGCCGCAAGCTACAGGGCAGCGAGGGACCAGAGGAGGGGGTGCTGGTATAAAAGTTATCCCCGTACAGGTGGTAACCTTTATCCAGCAGTGGGAAGATCAGTTCCCGAATGATCTTCCCACTTGTTCCGAGGATGGGGGGGGAGGGGGCATCTGGGGCTGGATTCGGGTGTCCCTTCCTATATACACTCTAAGGGTACCTGCACACTGCGGAATCGCGACAGATAACCCTTCGTGCATTCCGCAATTGGCACCCGCCTGCGGACCGATGCAGGTGCATGTCTCCACACGTGTCATAGACTCCATTCTATGCACGGGCGGATTCCGCTCTCCGTCCAACGTGTTCATTCTTTGGACGGACGATGGAATCCGCCTGTGCATAACATGGAGTCTATGACACGGGTAGAGACATGCGCCCGCATCAGTCCGCCGGCGGGTGCCAGCTGCGGAATGCACAAAGGGTTATCCTTTGCCATTCCGCAGTGTGCACGTACCCGAAATCTGTAAGTGTACCCTGAGGTACTCTCACAGAGTTTGTAGAATTTCACACCATACCGTGATCTCTTATTGGGACGGTACTGGCAGAAAAGACGTGTCTGGGGGGCAGCGTATGCTACGCTACCCCCAGACACGTCACCGGATGATGAGGATGATGAGGATGAATGGAGGAAAGAAGGATCCCCCCATTCATCCACACTGGCTGTTTCGGTGTCGGAGGCAATAACGTATTCCTCTGACGCCGATATACGTATATACGTATTCCTCTGACTAGTATATGGGGTATGTAGTGGTGTAGTGTCAAACTTTATTCAATGTAGTGTGGTGTAATGTAGTGTTTTTTTTACGTGTTTTTTTACAGTAAGTATAAAAAAAAAACCTACGCCAACAAAGGAGTTGCTGATAAATGCCGCACTTATGTGCGGCACTTATAAGCAGACCGTGGCAGTAGAATATAGAAAAAAAACACCCTACGCCAAAAAGGAGGAGTGGCTCATTAGCAGCGCACTTTCGTGCGATGCTGATCAACACTCAGCGGCGATAGGGTGCGGAAAATACAAAAAAAAAATTTTAAAAAAAAAAAAAAAAAACTTTTTATACATTCTGAACATCCCTGTAGCTGCTGATAAGTGTATTACACATATCAGCTGCTAGAGGGCAGCAGAGCGCAAAATACGGAAAAAGCCGACGCCGGAGCCGAAAATAGCGGAGAGTAGCCGAACGTGACGTCACGGAGGAAGCCGAAGACCCGAACGAAGACGAGGACACCGCGAACCCGGAAGACGCCGATCAGGAGCCCGGGACAGGTGAGTAATGTACAAATACCTGCTCTGGACCCCTCGGCTACCTAGCTGAGGGGTCCAGGGCAGGTATTTACTATTTTGTGGGACTCTGATCGCCGTGCCACCGGCCCGTGGCACCGGCCCGTGGGCTGGTGGCACGGTGACCACCATTACTTTTTACAGTAATGGCGGTCGATGCCATCCTCGGACAGCACCGACCGCCATTTTTTTCCGGGTTATCGGGTCACCGATGACCCGGAAAGGTTCCGATCGCCGCTATTGGCTGATCTGAATTGATCAGCCTATAGCGGCGATCGTAAGCACGGGGGGTGTTAACCACCCCCCGTGCCATGAAGCTAAGATGGCCTGCTATGATTTATAGCAGGCCATCTTCCCCGACCGCTGTGTGTGAACACACAGCGATCGGGGAAACATCGGGCGTACCTATATGCCCGTTTGCGTTAAAGCCCACCCTGCGGGGGCGTATGGGGACGCCCGATGTCGTTAAGGGGTTAAGATCGAAATATGTTCCTTTAAGGGCAAAATGGGTCCCTTTAAGAACAAAATGGGTCCCTTTAAGAGCGACCTGGGTCACTTTAAGAGCGAAATATGTCCCTTTTAGAGCGACCTGGGTCCCTTTAAGAGCAAAATGGGCCCCTTTAAGAGCGACCTGGGTCCCTTTAAGAGCGAAATATGTCCCTTTAAGAGCAAAATCGGTCCCTTTAAGAACGACCTTGGTCCCTTTAAGAGCGAAATATGTCCTTTTAAGAGCAAAATGGGTCCCTTTAAGAGCAATCTGGGTCCCTTTAAGAGCGAAATATGTCCCTTTAAGAGCGACCTGGGTCCCTTTAAGAGCAAAATGGGTCCCTTTAAGACCGACCTGGGTCCCTTTAAGAGCGAAAAATGTTCCTTTAAGAGCGAAATATGTCCTTTTAAGAGCGACCTGGGTCCCTTTAAGAGAAAAATGGGTCCCTTTAAGAGCGACCTGGGTCCCTTTAAGAGGGAAATATGTCCCTTTAAGAGCTAAATCGGTCCCTTTAAGAGCGACCTGGGTCCCTTTAAGAGCAAAATATGTTCCTTTAAGAGCAAAATCGGTCCCTTTAAGAGCGACCTAAGTCCCTTTAAGAGCGAAATATGTTCCTTCAAGGGCAAAATGGGTCCCTTTAAGAGCAAAATGGGTCCCTTTAAGAGCGACCTGGGTCACTTTAAGAGCGAAATATGTCCCTTTAAGAGCAAAATGGGTCCCTTTAAGAGCTACCTAGGTCCCTTTAAGAGCGGAAAATGTCCCTTTAAGAGCAAAATTTGTCCCTTTAAGAGCGACCTTAGTCCCTTTAAGAGCGAAATATGTCCCTTTAAGGGCAAAATGGGTCCCTTCAAGAGCAACCTGGGTCCCTTTAAGAGCAAAATATGTCCCTTTAAGAGCGACCTGGGTCCCTTTAAGAGCAAAATAGGTCCCTTTAAGAGCGACCTGGGTCCCTTTAAGAGCAAAATGGGTCCCTTTAAGAGCTAAATTTGTCCCTTTAAGAGCGAAATATGTCCCTTTTTAGAGCAAAATGGGTCCCTTGAAGAGCTACCTGGGTCCCTTTAAGAGCGAAATATGTCCCTTTAAGAGCGACCTGGGTCCCTTTAAGAGCTAAATATGTCCCTTTAAGAGCTAAATATGTCCCTTTAAGAGCGACCTGGGTCCCTTTAAGAGCGACCTGGGTCCCTTTAAGAGCTAAATATGTCCCTTTAAGGGCAAAATGGGTCCCTTCAAGAGCAACCTGGGTCCCTTTAAGAGCGAAATATGTCCCTTTAAGAGCGACCTGGGTCCCTTTAAGAGCAAAATAGGTCCCTTTAAGAGCGACCTGGGTCCCTTTAAGAGCTAAATATGTCCCTTTAAGAGCAAAATGGGTCCCTTTAAGAGCAACCTGGGTCCCTTTAAGAGCGAAATATGTCCCTTTAAGAGCAACCTGGGTCCCTTTAAGAGCAAAACCGGTCTCTTTAAGAGCGACCTTGGTCCCTTTAAGAGCGAAATATGTCCCTTTAAGGGCAAAATGGGTCCCTTTAAGAGCAAAATGGGTCCCTTTAAGAGCGAAATATGTATATTTATTTTTATAACACCTGAGGTGTGGAGGGATGATGTGGAATGGAAGCTGACGGGGGGACCATAATTTATCATGATAAATGGTGGATGAGGCCCTTCCGGGAGTTTAGTTGAGTGTATGGAGCACTGGTGGTCTACCTGAGTGGGCTTTCCTGTGTTCCAGGAAGGAATGGTTGGTGGGAAGGGCTCTGCTGGGCAGAACAGCTCCAGAGATGGGGCGGTTCGGCCAGAGAAGGTACCCTGAATGGATGGAATTACCAGGTGGATAAAGAACAGTAGTATATCTCTGTATTCTAGTAGTCTCGTTTATTTTTAGTTTAATTATTTATTTATTTATTTTGTTGTCTGTTTTCTTTCCCTTCTGTTTCCCCCCCCCCCCCCCTTTCTCTTTCCTCTTCTTTGGGGGGTGAAATGTAGGCAAGGGGAGCAGAGCTCTATTGAGGGACAACCGAGTCTGCTGGCTAAGTGTTGACTTTATAATTTTTCAATTAAGTTAGTTTGTTGTGCTCTCCCGACGGTGTCTGGATTCTGCGGTTAGTATAGTGGTAAGATATAGTGGTGGTGTTAGTTAACTGGGATATATTGTTGGTAAGCGGAAGATTTTAGATAGTTCCTGGTAAAGGGATGGATTGAGCCCCCTGGTGAAATCCACTCCGGATCATATTGCTGTTTGGTTATGGTTTATTATGGATGGTAATGAACTAGACCGGGTATATTTAGCGGATGGAGATAGTATGGGGTAGGATGTGGATTATTGAGGTTTTAACATGATTTTATACTATGAAAATTAAATAAGGTTTATTAAAAAAAAAAAAAAAGAGCGAAATGTGTCCCTTTAAGAGCAAAATCGGTCTCTTCAAGAGCGACTTTGGTCCCTTTAAGAGCGAAATATGTCCCTTTAAGGGCAAAATGGGTCCCTTTAAGAGCAAAATATGTCCCTTTATAAGCTACCTGGGTCCCTTTAAGAGTGAAATGGGTCCCTTTAAGAGCAACCTGGTTCCCTTTAAGAGTGACCTGGGTCCCTTTAAGAACGACCCGGGTCCCTTTAAGAGCGACCTGAGTCCCTTTAAGAGCAAAATGGGTCCCTTTAAGAGCAAAATGGGTCTCTTTAAGAGCGACCTGGGTCCCTTTAAGAGCGAAGGGACCTATGTCGCTCTTAAAGGGACGGGAGCCAAGTTGCTCTTAAAGGGATGGAACCCAAGTCGCTCTTAAAGGGACGACACCCAGCATTAAAGTTAAAAGAAAGTCACTGGTAAAGGGGCGCTCTGGAAGTCACTGGTAAAGGGGCGCTCTTTTCAAGCACTATGTATTTCCCTGGAAATGCAAATCTAGTTTACTTCTTTTTTTCACAAAGTCTAAGAATAATACCTTCTGAGACATAAGGTGGTGGATGTATATCTTAAACATCGTATAAAGGTGAAATAACACCTCCACACAATATAGTTTCACTCATTAATGGGATGGGCCACATGTCTGGTTGATCGGTGTTTACAGACATTGATGGGCAGATTGCACAAGGTAGCAAATATTCTCCATACTCAGGTTGACCCATTCCAGGGCTACAGCAGCTTTATTGGTGCATTTTTTGAGGAGTAAGAAGAAATCATGCAGCCCATTTCAGCATATAGAGATATGTGGTGGGGTCCTCAGGTGACTATTTATAGTGCTTGAAAATCCCTATATTGTAATCCGTATTCTTCTTCTTCTTCCGTTTCTTCTTCTTCATCCAGCCATTTTTCTGCGCGTAATACAGCCCGAACCGCTTTGTGCACAGACTTTGTTCAAACTGCGTTTCGAAGCCCTCGGCGGTGTGTGGTGTGCTATCTATTTTTCGTTTCAATCGGATTTGTCGTTTTTAAGAAATTTACGTTTAAAGACCGCAAATTTCCCATAGAAAACAATGGCCACACTCTAACCGCTGACAGCCAATCACAGCACATATGCAAATAGCTGAAAAAAAGCAGCCAATAGGAACTCTAAGGTCACGTCATGCAATGTATCACACCATCCACAGTCACATGTCCACTATTGGCCAATAGAAGATGTAATATATGGAAGGTCCTTAACCATTTTGTCTCCCTGACGTGAATAAGATTGTCATGGTAACCGAGCAATGATCTTTACCATTATAAGTACTCAGATCGCTCTTAAAGGGACCTAGGTCGCCCTTAAAGGAACGCAAGTCGCTATTAAAGGGACCCAAGTCTCTCTTAACCCCTTAAGGACAGAGCCTGAAATGGCCTTAAGGACCGGAGCAAATTTTATGAATTTGACCAGTGTCACTTTATTCATTAATAACTTCGGGATGCTTTTACCTATCCGGCTGATTCTGAGATTGTTTTCTCGTGACATATTGTACTTCACATTTCTTGTAAATTGGAGTCGATACTTATAACGAATCTTTATGAAAAAACCCAAAATAGCGTGAAAAATTGTGAAAAAATGCATTTTCCCAACTTTAAAACTTTTCTGCTTATACAGAAAATGGTTATACCACATACATTATATATTAAATAGCATTAGCAACATGTCTACTTTATGTTGGCGGCATTTATTAAACTATATTTCATTTTTTTTAGACAATAGGAAGCTTAAAACATTAGCAGCAAATTTCCAAATTTTCAGTAAAATTTCAAAATCAGATATTTTTAGGGAACTGTTCAGGTTTAAAGTGTATTTGAGGGGACTGTGTGTTAGAAAGCCTCACGAAGCACCCCATTTCAGAAACTGCACCCCCTAAACTCTGCAAAAGCACATCCAGAAAGTTTTTTAACCCTTTAGGGGAGTCACAGAAATAAAAGCTAAGTGTGTAAGAAATTTGAAAATTTTAATTTTCTGTGCAGAGATTTTATTGTAATCCAATATTTTTCATAATTATAAACCTATTACCAGAGAAATGCACCCCAATATTGATTGCCCCATTTCTGCAGTTTATAGAAATACCCCATATGTGGCCCTATTGCGCTATTTGACGCAACCACAAGCCTCAGATATAAGGGAGCGCCTAGTGAATTTCAATGGCTCCGTTATTTTTGGTCATTTCTGACTGTACCACTTCAGGTTGGCAGAGGCTCTGGGGTGCCAAAACCTAAAAAACACCCCTAAAGGGACACCATTTAGAAAACTACACCCCTCAAGGAATGTAACAAGGGGTGCGGTGAGCATCTGGACCCCACAGGTGCTTCACAGATTTTCCAAACAATATGGCTTGAAAAAAGACTAAAGTATTTTTTACACTAAAATGTTGTTCTAGCCTTCAATTTTTCATTTTCACAAAGGGATAAAAGGAAAAAAAAAACACAAAACATGTAGCGCAGTTTCTCCCGAGTACGGAAATACCCCACATGTGGACATAAAGTGCCAAGCGGGCGCAGGACGAGCCTCCAAAGGGAAGGAGCGCCAATTGGCTTTTGGAAGCTGGATTTCACTGGAATGGATTTCAAGGGCCATGTCGCATTTACAGAGCCCTCGTGCTGCCAAGACACTGGAAACCCCCCACAAGTGACCCCATTCTGGAAACTACACCCCTCAAGGAATCTAACAAGGGGTGCAGTGAGCATATGGACCCCACTGGTGACGGGCACAAATGTGGAAAAATGTGACGTGAAAGTGAAAATTTTCATTTTTTCACTTTCATGGCACAAATGTGCCCGTCATCCAGGGGTCCATATCCTCACTGCACCCCTTGTTAGATTCCTTGAGGGGTGTAGTTTCCAGAATGGGGTCACTTGTGGGGGGTTTACAGTGTTTTGGCAGCACAAGGGCTCTGTAAATGCGACATGGCGTTCATCATCCATTCTAGCCAAATCCAACCTCTAAAATCCAAATGGCGCTCCTTCCCTTCGGAGGCTTGCCCTGCACCCACATGGCGCTTTATGTCCACATATGGGGTATTTACGGACTCGGGGGAAATTGCTCTACACATTTTGTGTGTTTTTTTCTCTTTTAACCCCTTGTGAAAATGATAAATTCAAGGCTAGACCAACATTATAGTGTAAAAAATTTAATATTTCATTTTCACGCCACATTGTTCCACATTTGTGCCCGTCACCAGTGGGGTCCATATGCTGACTACACCCCTTGTTACATTCCTTGAGGGGTGTAGTTTCCATAATAGGGTCACTTGTGGGGGGTTTAACTGTCTTGGCAACACAGGGGCCTTTTGAATGCAACATGGCCCCTCGAAATCCATTCCATCCAAATCCAGCCTTCAAAAACCAAATGGCGCACCTTCCCTTTGGAGGCTTACCCTGCACCCGCATGGCGCTTTATGTCCACATGTGGGGTATTTCCGTACTCAGGGGAAATTGCTCTACACATTGTGTTTTTTTTTATCTTTTAACCCCTTGTGAAAATGAAAAAATCAAGACAAGATCAATGATTTAGAGTAAAAATTTTAAAAAAATTACACTAAATGTTGGTCTAGCCTTGATTTTTTTCCATTTCCACAAGGGGTTAAAAAAGAAAATGAACACAAAACGTGTAGGGTAGTTTCCCCTGAGTACGAAAATACCCCACATGTGGGCATAATGTGCCATATGGGCACAGGGCAAGCCACCAAAGGGACAGAGCGCCATTTAGAGGCTGGAATGGGGGATGGAGGCCATGTCGCAATTTCAAAGCTCCTGTGCTGCCAGAACAGTAGAAACCCCCGACAAGTGACCCAATTCTGGAAACTACACCCCATAAGGAATCTAACAAGGGGTGCAGTGAGCATATGGACCCCACTAGTGATGGGCACATGTGTAGGACATGTGCCGTGAAAATAAAAAATACCATTTTTTTCATTTTCACGTCCCAAATGTGGCCGTCACCAGGGGGCCATATACCCGCTGCCCCACTTGTTAGATTCCTTATGGGGTGTAGTTTCCAGAATGGGGTCACTTGTGGGGGGTTTCTACTGTCCTGGCCGCACAGAGGCTTTGTAATTGCATCATGGTATCCTCTAATGGGAATGGCGGCCATACCTATTTAGCTGGGGAAAAGGGACAATTCTAATTTATTTGGGGGTATTAGGCCAATTATTAGTTTATAAGGTTGGAAAATGACAGGTGTCCATCAAATTCAACCTGTGTTGATCCAGAGGAAGGCAAAAACCCCTCGTGAGGCAGACGACAGTAGCCTCATCACAGGGGAAAAATTCCTTCCCGACTCCATATTGGCGATCAGAATAATCCCTGGATCAACGTGACCCCTGACATAGGAATAAGGGACAGAATTTAGATAATGTAGAACCCCAGTGACGTGTGGTGCGCCTTGGAGCGATCCAGTATGCAGAGGCCGGGGGGATCAGGACAGGTGTCACACTGGTAAATGGTGTCCTTCCTGATCCCCCTGTTACGCCACACTCTGCACTTCTTCTGGGGTCTCCTGTTCTCCAGTGTGGGGGACGTCACCTGGAAAATGTTGTCCTGGTGCGATCCGGGGTCCTTCATATCCAGAAGCGCTGGGTCCGCTCCATGGCTGCTAAATATTAGGGCTTTATTACGGCTTCTGATATGTTCGGATCGTGCCGCAAGCTACAGTAGCTCGGGCAGCGAGGGACCGGAAGAGGGGGTGCTGGTATAAAGGTTATCCCCGTACAGGTGGTGACCTTTATCCAGCAGTGGGATGATCAGTTCCCGGACGATCTTCCCACTTGTTCCGAGGATGGGGGGGGGGCATCTGGCGGCTGGATTCGAGTGTCCCTTCCTTCATACACTCTAAGGGTACGTGCACACTGCGGAATCGCGAAGGATAACCCTTTGTGCATTCCGCAGTTGGCACCCGCCGGCGGACTGATGCAGGCGCACGTCTCCGTCCGTGTCGTAGACTCCATTCTATGCACGGGCGGATTCCGCTCTCCGTCCAACGTGTTGATGGAATGACGGATGATGGAATCCGCCCATGCATAGGATAGAGTCTATGACACAGGCGGAGACGCGCCCCTGCATCAGTCCGCCGGCGGGTGCCAGCTGCGGAATGCACAAAGGGTTATCCTTCGCCATTCCGCAGTGTGCACGTACCCTAAATCTGTAAGTGTACCCTGAGGTACTCTCACAGAGTTTGTAGAATTTCACGCCATACCGTCATCTCTTATTGGGACGGTACTGGCGGAAAAGACGTGTCTGGGGGGCAGCGTACGCTACGCTACTCCCAGACACGTCACTGGATGATGAGGAGGATGAGGATGAATGGAGGAAAGAAGGATCCCCCCAATTCATCCTCACTGGCTGTTTCGGTGTCGGAGGCAATAATAATTTATGCGTCCGACACCGAAACACCCTGGGGGCCATCTTTATATGGGGATTGGTATATGGGGTATGTAGTGGTGTAGTGTAAAACTTTATTCAATGTAGTGTGGTGTAATGTAGTGTTTTTTTACGTGTTTTTTACAGTAAGTATACAAAAAAAACCTACGCCAAAAATGGTGTTGCTGATGAATGCCGCACTTATGTTCGGCACTTATCAGCAGACCGTGGCAGTAGGATATAAAAAAAAAAACACCCTACGCCAAAAAGGAGGAGTTGCTGATTAGCAGCGCACTTTCGTGCGATGCTGATCAACACTCAGCGGCGATAGGGTGCGGAAAATAGAAAAAAAAAAATTGGGAAAAAATTTTTTTTTTTTACTACATTCTGAACATCCCTGTAGTGGCTGATACGTGTATTACACTTATCAGCCGCTAGGGGGCAGCAGAGCGCAAGATCCGAAAATAGACGACGCTGGAGCCGGAAAAATACGAAAATAGACGACGCTGGAGCCGGAAAGAGACGATCGGGACTCACGGAAGAAGCCGAAGTCCCGACAAGAGGAAGTGGACGCCGGGAACCCGGAAGACGCCGATCAGGACCCCGGGACAGGTGAGTAATGTACAAATACCTGCTCCGGACCCCTCAGCTACCTAGCTGAGGGGTCCGGAGCAGGTATTTATTACTTGTGGGGACTTTGATCGCCGTGAACGGCCGGCCGGCTGGCCGGCCGTTCACGGCGATCGGGACGGTGGTACCGTGACCACCATTACTTTTTACAGTAATGGCGGTCGGTGCCGTCCTCGGACAGCACCGACCGCCATTTTTTTTCCGGGTCATCGGGCCACCGATGGCCCGGAAAGGTTCCGATCGCCGCTATGGGCTTATCAGCCAATAGCGGCGATCATCGGCATGGGGGGGGTTAACAACCCTCCATGCCGACAGGGAGAGATGGCCTGCTATGTATTATAGCAGGCTATCTCCCCCGATCGGGACCCGGCCGGCCGCGGCGCCCGTTTAAAGGGATGACGTACCGGCACGTCATGGGTCCTTAAGTGACAGTGATCCATGACGTGCCGGTACGTCATGGGTCCTTAAGAGGTTAAAGGGACGGGAGCCATGTCGCTCTTAAAGGGACCCAAGTTGCTCTTAAAGGGACGGGAGCCATGTCGCTCTTAAAGGGACCCAAGTCGTTCTTAAAGGTACCCAAGTCGCTCTTAAAAGGGACTCAAGTCACTCCAAAAGGTATGGGACCCATGTCACTCTTAAAGAGACCCATGTCGCTAGAGCGACCTGGGTCCCTTTAAGAGCGGCCCAAGTCCCTTTTAAGAGCGACCTGGTTCCTTTTAAGAGCGAAATATGTCCCTTCAAGAGCGACCAAGGTCCCTTTTAGAGCGAAATTGGTCCCTTTAAGAGCGACCTGGGTCCCTTTAAGAGCGAAATATGTCCCTTTAAGAGCGACCTGAGTCCCTTTTAGAGCGAAATATGTCGCTTTAAGAGCGATCTGGGTCCCTTTAAGAGCGAAATGGGTCCCTTTAAGAGCGACCTGGGTCCCTTTAAGAGCGAAATATGTCCCTTTAAGAGCGACCTGAGTCCCTTTTAGAGCGAAATATGTCGCTTTAAGAGCGATCTGGGTCCCTTTAAGAGCGGAAAATGTCCCTTTAAGAGCAAAATTTGTCCCTTTAAAAGCGACCTTAGTCCCTTTAAGAGCGAAATGTGTCCCTTTAAGGGCAAAATGGGTCCCTTCAAGAGCAACCTGGGTCCCTTTAAGAGCAAAATATGTCCCTTTAAGAGCGACCTGGGTCCCTTTAAGAGCAAAATAGGTCCCTTTAAGAGCGACCTGGGTCCCTTTAAGAGCAAAATGGGTCCCTTTAAGAGCTAAATTTGTCCCTTTAAGAGCGAAATATGTCCCTTTTTAGAGCAAAATGGGTCCCTTGAAGAGCAACCTGGGTCCCTTTAAGAGCGAAATATGTCCCTTTAAGAGCGACCTGGGTCCCTTTAAGAGCTAAATATGTCCCTTTAAGAGCTAAATATGTCCCTTTAAGAGCGACCTGGGTCCCTTTAAGAGCGACCTGGGTCCCTTTAAGAGCTAAATATGTCCCTTTAAGGGCAAAATGGGTCCCTTCAAGAGCAACCTGGGTCCCTTTAAGAGCGAAATATGTCCCTTTAAGAGCGACCTGGGTCCCTTTAAGAGCAAAATAGGTCCCTTTAAGAGCGACCTGGGTCCCTTTAAGAGCTAAATATGTCCCTTTAAGAGCAAAATGGGTCCCTTTAAGAGCAACCTGGGTCCCTTTAAGAGCAACCTGGGTCCCTTTAAGAGCGAAATATGTCCCTTTAAGAGCAACCTGGGTCCCTTTAAGAGCAAAACCGGTCTCTTTAAGAGCGACCTTGGTCCCTTTAAGAGCGAAATATGTCCCTTTAAGGGCAAAATGGGTCCCTTTAAGAGCAAAATGGGTCCCTTTAAGAGCGAAATATGTCTATTTATTTTTATAACACCTGAGGTGTGGAGGGATGATTTGGAATGGAAGCTGACGGGGGGACCATAATTTATCATGATAAATGGTGGATGAGGCCCTTCCGGGAGTTTAGTTGAGTGTATGGAGCACTGGTGGTCTACCTGAGTGGGCTTTCCTGTGTTCCAGGAAGGAATGGTTGGTGGGAAGGGCTCTGCTGGGCAGAACAGCTCCAGAGATGGGGCGGTTCGGCCAGAGAAGGTACCCTGAATGGATGGAATTACCAGGTGGATAAAGAACAGAAGTATATCTCTGTATTCTAGTAGTCTTGTTTATTTTTAGTTTAATTATTTATTTATTTATTTTGTTGTCTGTTTTCTTTCCCTTCTGTTTTTTTTTTTTCCCCCTTTCTCTTTCCTCTTCTTTGGGGGGTGAAATGTAGGCAAGGGGAGCGGAGCTCTATTGAGGGACAACCGAGTCTGCTGGCTAAGTTTTGACTTTATAATTTTTCAATTGAGTTAGTTTGTTGTGCTCTCCCGACGGTGTCTGGATTCTGCGGTTAGTATAGTGGTAAGATATAGTGATGGTGTTAGTAAACTGGGATATATTGTTGGTAAGGGGAAGATTTTAGATAGTTCCTGGTAAAGGGATGGATTGAGCCCCCTGGTGAAATCCCCTCCGGATCATATTGCTGTTTGGTTATGGTTTATTATGGATGGTAATGAACTAGACCGGGTATATTTAGCGGATGGAGATAGTATGGGGTAGGATGTGGATTATTGAGGTTTTAACATGATTTTATACTATGAAAATTAAATAAGGTTTATTAAAAAAAAAAAAAAGAGCGAAATGTGTCCCTTTAAGAGCAAAATCGGTCTCTTTAAGAGCGACTTTGGTCCCTTTAAGAGCGAAATATGTCCCTTTAAGGGCAAAATGGGTCCCTTTAAGAGCAAAATATGTCCCTTTATAAGCGACCTGGGTCCCTTTAAGAGTGAAATGGGTCCCTTTAAGAGCGACCTGGTTCTCTTTAAGAGTGACCTGGGTCCCTTTAAGAACGACCCGGGTCCCTTTAAGAGCGACCTGGGTCCCTTTAAGAGCAAAATGGGTCCCTTTAAGAGCAGAATGGGTCTCTTTAAGAGCGACCTGGGTCCCTTTAAGAGCGAAGGGACCTATGTCGCTCTTAAAGGGACGGGAGCCAAGTTGCTCTTAAAGGGATGGAACCCAAGTTGCTCTTAAAGGGACGACACCCAGCATTAAAGTTAAAAGAAAGTCACTGGTAAAGGGGCGCTCTGGAAGTCACTGGTAAAGGGGCGCTCTTTTCAAGCACTATGTATTTCCCTGGAAATGCAAATCTAGTTTACTTCTTTTTTTCACAAAGTCTAAGAATAATACCTTCTGAGACATAAGGTGGTGGATGTATATCTTAAACATCGTATAAAGGTGAAATAACACCTCCACACAATATAGTTTCACTCATTAATGGGATGGGCCACATGTCTGGTTGATCGGTGTTTACAGACATTGATGGGCAGATTGCACAAGGTAGCAAATATTCTCCATACTCAGGTTGACCCATTCCAGGGCTACAGCAGCTTTATTGGTGCATTTTTTGAGGAGTAAGAAGAAATCATGCAGCCCATTTCAGCATATAGAGATATGTGGTGGGGTCCTCAGGTGACTATTTATAGTGCTTGAAAATCCCTATATTGTAATCCGTATTCTTCTTCTTCTTCCGTTTCTTCTTCTTCATCCAGCCATTTTTCTGCGCGTAATACAGCCCGAACCGCTTTGTGCACAGACTTTGTTCAAACTGCGTTTCGAAGCCCTCGGCGGTGTGTGGTGTGCTATCTATTTTTTGTTTCGATCGGATTTGTCGTTTTTTTAGAAATTTACGTTTAAAGACCGCAAATTTCCCATAGAAAATAATGGCCCTTTGCAAATAATGGCCACACTCTAACCGCTGACAGCCAATCACAGCACATATGCAAATAGCTGAAATATAGCAGCCAATAGGAACTCTAAGGTCTCGTCATGCAATGTATCACACCATCCACAGTCACATGTCCACTATTGGCCAATAGAAGATGTAATATATGGAAGGTCCTTAATGATTTTGTCTCCCTGACATGAGTAAGATTGTCATGGTAACCGAGCAATGATCTTTACCATTATAAGTACTCAGATCGCTCTTAAAGGGACCTAGGTCGCCCTTAAAGGAACGCAAGTCGCTCTTAAAGGGACCCAAGTCTCTCTTAAAGGGACGGGAGCCATGTCGCTCTTAAAGGGACCCAAGTTGCTCTTAACCTCTTAAGGACATAGGACGTACCGGTACGTCCTATGTCCTCACTTGCACTTCAAAGCGGGGCCGCGCGGCGGCCCCGCTTTGAAGTGCCGCGATCCCGGGTGCCGCGTGTAGCCCGGGACCGCCGCTATTAGCGGGCACGGTCTGATCGCCGTGCCCGCTAATTAGCTAATCGGAGGCAGCTGTCAAAGTTGACAGCTGCCTCCGATTACCGGAGGCAACGTTTCCCTGGTGTCTAGTGGGGGAGATCGCTCCTCCGGGACCTTGTCCCGGAGGAGCGATCTCCGTTACTGATGCCGGCCGGGGACGCGTCCAAGATGGCGCCGTCCTCGGCTCGGCACTCGTTTACTTCCGGCTGCAGCAGCCGAAAGCAAACGAGTGCCGATCTCATGGATCTCTGCAGCATATCTATGCTGCAGAGATCTCAATGAGAGATCACAGTGTATATACTAGAAGTCCCCCATGGGGGCTTCTAGTATATGTGTAAAAAAAAAAAAAAAAAGTGTTGTTAATAGTAAAAAGCCCCCTCCCCTAATAAAAGTCTGAATCACCCCCCTTTTCCCAGGTTTTAAATAAAAGTAAACAAATAAATAAATAAACATGTTTGCTATCGCCGCGTGCGTAATCGCCCGAACTATTAATTAATCACATTTCTGATCTCGTACGGTAAACGGCGTCAGCGCAAAAAAATCCCAAAGTGCAAAATTGCGCATTTTTGGTCGCATCAAATCCAGAAAAAATGTAATAAAAAGCGATCAAAAAGACGTATATGGGCAATCAAGGTACCGATAGAAAGATCACATCATGGCGCAAAAAATGACACCTCGCACAGCCCCATAGACCAAAGGATAAAAGCGCTATAAGCCTGGGAATGGAGCGATTTTAAGGAACGTATATTGGTTAACAACGGTTTGAATTTTTTACAGGCCATCAGATACAATATAAGTTATACATGTTATATATCGTTTTAATCGTAACGACTTGAGGAACATGCATAACAAGTCAGTTTTACCCCAGGGTGAATGGCGTAAAAACACATTTCCCCCAAATAAAAGAAATGCGTTTTTTTTTTCAATTTCACCACACTTCGAATTTTTTTCTGGTTTCGCAGTGTACTTTATGCAAAAATTCAGCCTGTATTTGCAAAGTACAATTAGTGACGCAAAAAATAAGGGGTCATGGGGGTTTCTAGGTGGAAAAATGCAAGTGCTATGACCTTTTAAACACAAGGAGGAAAAACCGAAAACGTAAAAACGAAAATGGGCCATGTCCTTAAAGGGTTAAAGGGACGGGAGCCATGTCGCTCTTAAAGGGACCCAAGTCGTTCTTAAAGGTACCCAAGTCGCTCTTAAAGTGGCGGGACCCAAGTCGCTCTTAAAGGGACGGGACCCAAGTCGCTCTTAAAAGGGACTCAAGTCACTCCAAAAGGTATGGGACCCATGTCACTCTTAAAGAGACCCATGTCGCTAGAGCGACCTGGGTCCCTTTAAGAGCGGCCCAGGTCCCTTTTAAGAGCGACCTGGTTCCTTTTAAGAGCGAAATATGTCCCTTCAAGAGCGACCAAGGTCCCTTTAAGAGCGAAATTGGTCCCTTTAAGAGCGACCTGGGTCCCTTTAAGAGCGAAATATGTCCCTTCAAGAGCGAAATATGTCCCTTTAAGAGCGAAATGGGTCCCTTTAAGAGCGAAATGGGTCCCTTTAAGAGCGACCTGGGTCCCTTTAAGAGCAAAATATGTCCCTTTAAGAGCAAAATGGGTCCCTTTAACCCTTTAAGGACATGGCCCATTTTCGTTTTTACGTTTTCGGTTTTTCCTCCTTGTGTTTAAAAGGTCATAGCACTTGCATTTTTCCACCTAGAAACCCACATGACCCCTTATTTTTTGCGTCACTAATTGTACTTTGCAATTGCAGGCTGAATTTTTGCATAAAGTACACTGCGAAACCAGAAAAAAATTCAAAGTGTGGTGAAATTGAAAAAAAAACACGCATTTCTTTTATTTGGGGGAAATGTGTTTTTACGCCATTCGCCCTGGGGTAAAACTGACTTGTTATGCATGTTCCTCAAGTTGTTACGATTAAAACGATATATAACATGTATAACTTATATTGTATCTGATGGCCTGTAAAAAATTCAAACCGTTGTTAACCAATATACGTTCCTTAAAATCGCTCCATTCCCAGGCTTATAGCGCTTTTATCCTTTGGTCTATGGGGCTGTGTCAGGTGTCATTTTTTGCGCCATGATGTGATCTTTCTATCGGTACCTTGATTGCCCATATACGTCTTTTTGATCGCTTTTTATTACATTTTTTCTGGATTTGATGCGACCAAAAATGCGCAATTTTGCACTTTGGGATTTTTTTGCGCTGACGCCGTTTACCGTGCGGGATCAGGAATGTGATTAATTAATAGTTTGGGCGATTACGCACGCGGCGATAGCAAACATGTTTATTTATTTATTTATTTGTTTACTTTTATTTAAAACCTGGAAAAGGGGGTTGATTCAGACTTTTATTAGGGGAGGGGGCTTTTTACTATAAACAACACTTTTTTTTTTTTTTTTACACATATACTAGAAGCCCCCCTGGGGGACTTCTAGTATATACACTGTGATCTCTCATTGAGATCTCTGCAGCATAGATATGCTGCAAAGATCCATGAGATCGGCACTCGTTTGCTTTCGGCTGCTGCAGCCGAAAACGAACGAGTGCCGAGCCGAGGACGGCGCCATCTTGGACGCGTCCCCGGCCGGCATCAGTAACGGAGATTGCTCCGCCGGGACAAGGTCTCTCGGTTATCTCGGGGTGTTAACTGGCTATCTGAGGTGGCAACAGGCAATCTGGTGGGGTTATGGGCAATCTGAGGTGGTTACGAGCAGTCTGTGCCAATCTGGGGTGGTTACGGTCAATCTGGGGTGGTCACAGGCAATCTGGGGTGTTTACGGGCAATCTGGGGTGTTTACTGGCTGTATGGGGTGGTTATGGGCAATCTTGGGGTGTTTACTGGCTATCTAGGGGTGGTTACTGGCTATCTGATGGTGTTCACTGACTATCTGGGGTGGTGACGGGCAATCTGGTGGTGTTCACTGACTATCTGGGGTTGCAATGGGTAATCTGGGGTGGTGACGGAAAATCTGGGGTGGTGACGGGCAATCTGGGGTGGTTGCGAGCAATCTGGGGTGGTTGCGAGCAATCTGTGGTGGTTACAGGCAATTTGGGGTAGTTACAGGCAGTCTGTGGCAATCTGGGGTGGTTACGGGCTGTCTGCAATAGTTATGGGCTATCGGGGGGATACGGGCAATCTGGGGAGATTACGGGCATTCTGGGGTGGTGACAGGCAATCTGGGGTGGTTATGGGCTGTCTGGGATGGTTATGGGCTGTCTGGGATGGTTATGGGCTGTCTGGGGTCGATACGGGCAATCTGGGGTGGATACGGACAATCTGGGGAGATTACAGGCAATCTGGGGTGATTACAGGCAATCTGGGGTGGTTACGGGCAATCTGGGGTGGTTACGGGCAATCTGGGGTGGTTACGGGCAATCTGGGGTGGTTACGGGCAATCTGGGGTGGTTACGGGCAATCTGGGGTGGTTACGGGCAATCTGGGGTGGTTACGGGCAATCTGGGGTGGTTACGGGCAATCTTGGGTGGTGACGGGCAATCTGGGGTGATGACGGGCAATCTGGGGTGGTGACTTGTAATCTGGGGTGGTTACAGGTAATCTGGGGTGGTTACAGGTAATCTGGGGTGGTTACAAGTAATCCGGGGTGGTTACGGGTAATCCAGGGCACTTGACTTTGGTGACAGGCGTAAAAAAGTGCCGGCACCATTTGGAACAAGCGATCAGTGGTATATAGTATATAACGCTGATCACTTGTACTGGGACCACACCGGGTGGTCACCGATCATTGCCCCATGCTCTCCGCCACCTCCGGTGGTGGAGAGAATGAAGCTTTGATCATTTTTAGGAATCCATCACTGTGAACAGAGTCTGTTCACAGTGATGGAGGTAGCCATCTTGGATCAGATGGCCGCCCAGGGAGGGGAGGGTCAGTGGCCAGGTCACTAGGGTTAATTCTGGGGATGGGGGGGACATGTTTTCATCTCCTCTCACTGTGGATTCACGGTGAGAAGAGATGAAAGCGTTCAGCTGCACTGGCAATGTCTGTTACTGTTGGCCACCGTTATACTGATAATAACGGCGATCGCCGGTGAGGGGACTTGCCGGGACTAACACCACACTCTGCCCCAACCCCTCAGTGACCTCCGATAGCTGAGAGGAGGGGGCTGC
Organism: Dendropsophus ebraccatus; assembly: GCF_027789765.1. NCBI lineage: Eukaryota > Metazoa > Chordata > Amphibia > Anura > Hylidae > Dendropsophus > Dendropsophus ebraccatus. Next base: position 60,774 of record NW_027210327.1, on the reverse strand, counting down.
AGGCAGGGCCGCCATCAGGAATTTCGGGGCCCCATACAACCAAAGTGTCTGGGCCCCCCACATTAATAAAAAAAAAAAAAAAAAAATTGTGTGTTGGCCCCACGCCTTGCTGGGAGGTATAATTTGGTTCAGATTAATTCTAGAGAACTGGCTCATATACCCCATTTTTCCCAGTGGCTTAAAATGTAACCTCTGTTATACAGTTATAAAATTGTAGAAACTAAATGTGAACAAGGTGCAATGTAAATGTCACCATACAGACACTTACTTGTATAGCTGTCTCTTGTGCTCTGTATGCAGTGCATTATATTCACCCTTGCAACGTACAATTTAAAGCGTGTCTAGAAGCCCAGCGGGGCTCATTATGATGGAGACTAAAACTTATACAAGAGTGGGGTAGGGGTTCCCCTGTATTCAGAATGCTGTTGAGTACTAGGCAATGCCCCGTTTGGGGTTATTGAATTTTGAGGGTCTGGGGGGGGGGGGGGCTGTTTGATTTGTATATGTTCACCAATATCCCCCCCCCCCCCGGTATGCTCACTAACATAGAATGTTGATAAGGCTAATATAATGAGGCTGTTCCATGTTAGTGAGCATATACAAATCACCCCCCCCCCCCAGGCAGACTAGTTTAGCTCACCCAAGCCAGTGATAGCGAATACATGGCGGTGAGCAGGTCTGTATTTAGAGTTCATGCTGCCCTAGGCACTTTGCACGCAGAGGTGCCCCCCCCCCCCCCCACGTTGCTGTACATGCATGGTATATACCCTGGCACTTGGGTGCCGCTCTGCTTGATGCCCGCTGTTCTCATCAAACAGACGTGATGGAGGAAGGAAGGAGGCCGGGGACATCTTAGTTTGGGGACTGGTTCTGTCCAGTGTTGGACTGGGGTACCTGGAGCCACCAATATACAACCAGTGAGACACGACATGCTGACCCGCTTCTTTCCTGAATTCATCTGTATCTGTGACAAATCTCAGAACACCCTCCATTTATACAGCTCTCAGGGTATGCTGGGAGTTGTAGTCTCTGAGAGGACAACCCTTTAATAAATCACTGTGTGCAGAGTCTCCTGGTGGCTGCAATCTGTGGGTGACAACCATCAGCCCTGAAGGTCCAGCAAAACATCTGTCTACAGCGGTAGTTATCAGAGGATTGTACTTCTGTACTACAACTCCCAGCATATCCTGAGGGCTGCAGACTGTCAGTACATGCTGGGAGTTGTAGTGCCTGCAGCTGTTGTAGTTGGATCCTAGGTGCATCATACAATGGATGCTTTGTGGCATATAAGAATACATAGATCTGTGGGGGCTCAGTGCAGGGAAGTGACCCCAGAACAGCACTAATAGGGGATAGAACAAAAACATCTCCCCCTATATCTTATTAGTGATGTTCTGGGGTCACTTCCCTGCACTGAGCCCCCACAGATCTATGTATTCTGATATGCCACAAAGCATCCAGTGTATGATGCACCTAGGACCCAACTACAGCAGCTGCAGGCACTACAACTCCCAGCATATCCTGAGGGCTGCAGACTGTTCTGGGAGTTGTAGTGCCTGCAGCTGTTGTAGTTGGGTCCTGGAGGCGTTGTGGGAAATCAGAATACATAGATCTGTGGGGGCTCAGTGCAGGGACGTGACCCCTGAGCCCCCACAGATCTCTGTATTCTGATCTCCCACAAAGCCTCCAATGTATAATGCACCTAGGACCCAACTACAACAGCTGCAGGCACTACAACTCCCAGCATTTACTGACAGTCTACAGCCCTCAGGATATGCTGGGAGTTGTAGTGCCTGCAGCTCTTGTAGTTGGGTCCTAGTTTAAAAGTTTTGGTTAGTGTACTGTAGTGACCGCAGGGCTGTGTCAGTACACTACCGCAAACAATACACTGACCCATTGAGACCCCAATGGTACACAGGCTCTGCACACTATAGAAGTGATTACAGTGCAGTTACTAATGACTCACAGGTGACGTCTTCTCGAATTGCTGTCGCTAACTTTTTGCTTTCTTCTCCATCTGGCGCAGCATCATGAAGACTTCTCTGACCATAACTCGTCTGCAGGCGGGCAGCTGGGGGTGACTGGGGCAGGAGGGCAGCTGGGGGTGACTGGGGCAGGAGGGCAGCTGGGGGTGACTGGGGCAGGAGGGCAGCTGGGGGTGACTGGGGAAGGGAGGCAGCTGGGGGTGACTGGGGAAGGGAGGCAGCTGGGGGGAGACTGAGGAAGGGAGGCAGCTGGGGGTGACTGGGGAAGGGAGGCAGTTGGGGGGAGACTGAGGAAGGGAGGCAGCTGGGGTGACTGGGGAAGGGAGGCAGCTGGGGGTGACTGGGGAAAGGAGGCAGCTGGGGGTGACTGGGGAAGGGAGGCAGCTGGGGGGGGGGACTGAGGAAGGGAGGCAGCTGGGGGGGGGACTGAGGAAGGGAGGCAGCTGGGGGGGGGCTGAGGAAGGGAGGCAGCTGGGGGGGGGGGACTGAGGAAGGGAGGCAGCTGGGGGGGGGGACTGAGGAAGGGAGGCAGCTGGGGGTGACTGGGGAAGGGAGGCAGCTGGGGGAGCCAGGGAGAGCAGCTGGGGGAAAGGGAGAGCAGCTGGGGGGCAGGGGAGCAGCAGGGAGGGGCAGCTAGGGTGGCAGGGGAGAAGCTGGGGTTCAGGGGGAGCGGTAGGGAGGCAGTGGAGAAGCTGGGATTCAGGGGGAGAGGCTGGGGGTCAGAGGGAGAAGCTAGGGGTCAGGGGGAGGGGCTGGGAGGCAGGGGAGCAGCTGAGAATGCAGGGGGGAGAGGCTGGGGGCAGGGGGGAGAGGCTGGGGGGCAGGGGGAGAGGCTGGGGGCAGGGGAGAGGCTGAGGGTTAGGGGAAGAGGCTGGGGGGTCAGGGGAGAGGCTGGGGGGTCAGGGGAGAGGCTGGGGGGTCAGGGAAGAGGCTGAGAATGCAGGGGGAGAGGCTGGGGTCAGGGGAGACGCTGGGGGGCAGGGGAGAGGCTGAGGGGTAGGTGGAGAGGTTGGGGGGGCAGGGGAGACGCTGGGGTCAGGGAAGATGCTGGGGGGCCGGGGAGAGGCTGGGGGGGCAGGGGGAGAGTCTGGGGGGCAGGGGAGAGGCTGGGGGGCAGGGGAGATGCTGGGGGGCAGGGGAGAGGCTGAGGGTTAGGTGGAGAGGTTGGGGGGGCAGGGGAGAGGCTGAGGGTTAGGGGGAGAGGCTGAGGGTTAGGGGGAGAGGCTGGGGGGCAGGGAAGAGGCTGGGGGTTAGGGGAGAGGCTGAGGGTTAGGGGGAGAGGCTGGGGGGGGCAGGGGAGAGGCTGGGGGCAAGGTAGAGGCTGGGGGTCAGGGGAGAGGCTGGGGGGGTCAGGGAGAGGCTGAGAATGCAGGGGGGAGAGGCTGGGGGGGCAGGGGAGAGGCTGGGGGGGCAGGGGAGAGGCTGAGGTCAGGGGAGAGGCTGGGGGGCAGGGGAGAGGCTGAGAATGCAGGGAGGAGAGGCTGGGGGGCAGGGGGAGAGGCTGAGGGTTAGGTGGAGAGGCTGAGGGATCAGGGGAGACGCTGGGGGGCAGGGGAGAGGCTGGGGGGCAGGGGGAGGGGCAGGGGGGGAGTCTGGGGGGCAGGGGGAGAGTCTGGGGGACAGGGGGAGAGTCTGGGGGTCAGGGGAGATGCTGGGGGGCAGGGGAGAGGCTGAGGGTTAGGTGGAGAGGCTGTGGGGTAGGGGAGAGGCTTAGGGTTAGGGGAGAGGCTGGGGGGGCAGGGGAGAGGCTGGGGTTAGGGGGAGAGGCTGGGGGGGCAGGGGAGAGGCTGGGGGGGCAGGGGAGAGGCTGGGGGGGCAGGGGAGAGGCTGGGGGGTCAGGGGAGAGGCTGAGAATGCAGGGGGGAGAGGCTGAGGGGTCAGGGGAGACGCTGGGGGGCAGGGGAGAGGCTGAGGGTTAGGGGGAGAGGCTGAGAATGCAGGGGGGAGAGGCTGGGGACCGGGGGAGAGGCTGGGGGGCAGGGGGAGAGGCTGGGGGGCAGGGGGAGAGGCTGAGGGTTAGGTGGAGAGGCTGAGGGGTCAGGGGAGACGCTGGGGGGGCAAGGGAGACGCTGGGGGGGGCAGGGGGAGACGCTGGGGGGGGGCAGGGGGAGAGGCTGGGGGGGGCAGGGGAGAGGCTGGGGGGGGCAGGGGGAGAGGCTGGGGGGGCAGGGGAGAGGCTGGGGGGGGCAGGGGAGAGGCTGGGGGGGCAGGGGAGAGGCTGGAGGGGGCAGGGGAGAGGCTGGAGGGGTCAGGGGAGAGGCTGGGGGGTCAGGGGAGAGGCTGAGTGTTAGGTGGAGAGGCTGAGGGATCAGGGGAGACGCTGGGGGGCAGGGGAGAGGCTGGGGGGGGGGCAGGGGAGAGGCTGGGGGGGGGGCAGGGGAGAGGCTGGGGGGGGGGCAGGGGAGACGCTGAGGTCAGGGGAGAGGCTGGGGGGGGGAAAGGGAGAGGCTGGGGGGCTGGGGGAGAGGCTGCCCCCCAGCAGGGGAGCAGCTGAGGATGCAGGGGGGCGGGCGGCCGGGAGAAGGATAGGCAGGCAGGCTGGTTCCCTCCCCCCATGCAGCGCCGGGGTCCGGGGCAGGTGTTGAGCTTCCGGCACACACAATGACAGAGGCCGGAAGCTCCCAGCTGCAGCCCCGCGTTCCCGGATCTTCTCTCCTGCTCGGCGATGACGTCACATCACGTGAGCGCCGCCGAGCAGGAGACAAGATCCGGGACCGCGGGGCTGCAGCTGGGAGCTTCCGGCCTCTGTCATTGTGTGTGCCGGAAGCTCAACACCTGCCCCGGACCCCGGACCTCGGCGCTGCATGGGGGGAGGGAACCAGCCTGTCTGCCCATCCTTCTCCAGGCCGCTCCGTCACCCCCCCCCTCCCCCCCCCCCCTCCCGGCGCGGACTAGGCACCCGTGGGCCGGTGCTCCCCCCATCAAAAACAGGTGGCAAGGGGGGCCGTGCGGGCCCCCCTAGCGTAGCGGACGGGGGGCAGCGGCCGGCGGGCCCCCCCCCCCATGTCTCTTAGGGTCCGGGCCCCGTACGGCAGTACCAGTTGTACTGCCTTATCGGCGGCCCTGGCTGCAGGCATTACCGACGCCGCTGCACTATTCTGCACCATCGCCATAAAGAGCTGATGGCAGCAGAATAGAGCCCATTAGTGATCGCCGTAAAAATCCATATCGGCGGTCACTAATAACATTATACATGTATTCTCTGGGTCGCTACGGTTACGGCGATACCACATTTGAATAGTTTTTTTTTAACTATTACCGCTTTGGCGCAATAGAAACTATCTTCCTAGCAAAAACCCACAAAAACTGTCCCTGCATTGCAAGATCCATAGCGTTCTTATCTTTTGCGCGACAGAGCTGGTTTTGGGCTTATTTTTTGCGGGAAGATTTACTGATACCAAGTTTTATATGTATATGACTTTTTGATCTCTTTTATGACATATATTTTCTAAAGTGGATTGATAAAATACAGCTATTCTAGTACTGTTTTTTTTTTTTTACAGCGTGTGTCGTGCGATATAATTATTGATATAGTTTTATAGATTGGGTCGTTACGGACGTAACAATACCAAATATGTATATGATTTGTGTTTTTGATCACTTTTATGTAATGTTTTATAGTGTTTGGGAAATGTAATGCATCTTTATTATTCGGGGGGGCTGGGGGGGCTGTGTTGTGTTTGGTGCACACTTTTTTCACTTTTTTTTACTTTTACACTAGTGTACATTACTGTACACTAGTGTAAAATACTTAGATCATTGATACAATACATTGCAGTACCTGATCTACTGCAATGTATTGTATCATGCCTAATGCTGACAGGCAATAGCCGCGGCCACCCCTGTCAGCATCAGGCATCTCCATGGTGACCTCGGAGACCTTCATTAGGACCCCGGGATCACCATGGAGACATCGGGACCCCGGACGGCGCCGCAGGACATCGCAATCATGTAAGTGGACCAGCGGCGCCGTCTGGGATCCACCGGGACCCGTTAAATGCCGCTGTCATGGTTTGACAGCGGCATTTAACGGGTTAAACTGCCTGGAGCGGAGAATCCTCCGCTCCGGGCAGTTACAGGAGGGTGTCAGCTGTCACACTGACCGCTGATCACCCGTCCTGCAGCCGCCGGCGGGCGGTAATTTATTCCGATGCGCCCGCCGTTAAAAGGCGTACGCATCAGAATAAAGCCCATTAGTGGCCGCCGTGAAAAGGCAGCATAGCGGTCACTAAGGGGTTAAGAGCGACCTGGGTCCCTTTAAGAGCAAAATATGTCCCTTTAAAAGCGAAATATGTCCCTTTAAGAGCAAAATGGGTCCTTGTAAGAGCGACCGGGGTCCCTTTAAGAGCAAAATTGGTCCCTTAAAGAGCAAAATTGGTCCTTTTAAGAGTGAAATTTGTCCATTTAGGAGCGACCTGGGTCCTATTAAGAGCGAATTATGTCCCTTTAAGAGCGACCTGGGTCCCTTTAAGAGCGAAATATGTCCCTTTAAGAGCGAAATATGTCCCTTTAAGAGCAAAATGGGTCCTTTTAAGAGTGACCTGGGTCCCTTTAACAGCGAAATGGGTCCCTTTAAGAGCGAAATGGGTCCCTTTAAGAGCGATCTGGGTCCCTTTAAGAGCGAAATTTGTCCCTTTAAGAGCGAAAAGGGTTCCTTTAAGAGCGACCTGGGTCCCTTTAAGAGTGACCTGGGTCCCTTTAAGAGCAAAATATGTCCCTTTAAGAGCAAAATGGGTCCTTTTAAGAGCGACCTGGGTCACTTTAAGAGCAAAATTCGTCCCTTTAAGAGTGAAATTGGTCCCTTTAAGAGCGACCTGGGTCCCTTTAAGAGCGAAATATGTCCCTTCAAGAGCGAAATATGTCCCTTTAAGAGCGACATGGGTCCCTTTAGGAGCGACCTGGGTCCCTTTGAGAGCGAAATATGTCCCTTTAACCCCTTAACGACATCGGGCGTAAACTTACGCCCTCGTGCCCTGGTACTTGGCGCATCAGGGCGTAAATTTACGCCCGATGTTTCCCCGATCGCTGCGTGTTCACACACAGCGGTCGGGGAAGATGGCCTGCTATAAATCATAGCAGGCCATCATAGCTTCTCGGCACGGGGGGTGGTTAACACCCCCCGTGCTTACGATCGCCGCTATAGGCTGATCAATTCAGTAATGGTGATCGCCGTGCCACCGGCCCGATCGCCGTAAACGGCCGGCTGGCCGTTCACGGCGATCGGGCCGGTGTCACGGCGATCAGAGTCCCACAAAATAGTAAATACCTGCCCTGGACCCCTCAGCTAGGTAGCCGAGGGGTCCAGAGCAGGTATTTGTACATTACTCACCTGTCCCGGGCTCCTGATCGGCGTCTTCCGGGTTCGCGGCATCCTCGTCTTCGTTCGGGTCTTCGGCTTCTTCCGTGACGTCACGTTCGGCTTCTCTCGGCTATTTTCGGCTCCAGCGTCGGCTCTTTCCGTATTTTGCGCTCTGCTGCCCTCTAGCGGCTGATATGTGTAATACACTTATCAGCAGCTACAGGGATGTTCAGAATGTAGATTTTTTTTTTTCTATTTTCCGCACCCTATCGCCGCTGAGTGTTGATCAGCATCGCACGAAAGTGCGCTGCTAATCAGCAACTCCTCCTTTTTGGCGTAGGGTGTTTTTTTTCTATATTCTACTGCCACAGTCTGCTAATAAGTGCCGCACATAAGTGCGGCATTTATCAGCAACTCCTTTGTTGGCGTAGGTTTTTTTTTTATACTTACTGTAAAAAACACTACATTACACCACACTACATTGAATAAAGTTTGACACTACACCACTACATACCCCATATACCAATCCCCGTATAAAGATGGCCCCCAGGGTGTTTTCGGCGTCAGAGGGATACGTTATTGCCTCCGACACCGAAACAGCCAGTGAGGATGAATGGGGGGATCCTTCTTTCCTCCATTCATCCTCATCATCCTCATCATCCAGTGACGTGTCTGGGGGTAGCGTAGCGTACGTTGCCCCCCAGACACGTCTTTTCCGCCAGTACCGTCCCAATAAGAGATCACAGTATGGCGTGAAATTCTACACACTCTGTGACAGTACCTCAGGGTACACTTACAGATTTCGGGTACGTGCACACTGCGGAATGGCGAAGGATAACCCTTTGTGCATTCCGCAGCTGGCACCCACCGGCGGACTGATGGAGGCGCGCGTCTCCACCCGTGTCATAGACTCCATTCTATGCACGGGCGGAATCCGTCGTCCATCCAAAGAATGAACACGTTGGACGGAGAGCGGAATCCGTCCGTGCATAGAATGGAGTCTATGACACGGGTGGAGACGTGCGCCTGCATCACTCCGCCGGTGGGTGCCAACTGCGGAATGCACGAAGGGTTATCTGTCGCGATTCCGCAGTGTGCATGTACCCTTAGAGTGTATGTAGGAAGGGACAGCCGAATCCAGCCCCAGATGCCCCCCGCCCCATCCTCGGAGTTAGTGGGAAGATCGTCCAGGAGCTGATCTTCCCCCTGCTGGATAGAGGTCACCACCTGTACGAGGATAACTTTTATACCAGCACCCCCTCCTCTGGTCTCTCGCTGCCCGAGCTACTGTAGCTTGCGGCACCATCCGAACATATCAGAAGTAGTAATAGAGCCCTAATATTTAGCAGCCATGGAGCGGACCCAGCACTTCTGGATATGTGGGACCCCGTATCGCACCAGGACAACATTTTCCAGGTGACGACCCCACACTGGAGAAAGGGAGACCCCAGAAGAAGTGCAGAGTGTGGCGTAACAGGGGGATCAGGAAGGACACCATTTTCCCGTGTGACACCTGTCCTGATCCCCCCGGCCTCTGCATACTGGATCGCTTCAAGGCGCACCACACGTCACTGGGGTTCTACATTATCTAAATTCTGTCCCTTATTCCTATTTCAGGGGTCACGGTGATCCAGGGATTATTCTGATCGCCATTATGGAGTCAGGAAGGAATTTTTCCCCTGTGATGAGGCTACTGTCGTCTGCCTTACGAGGGTTTTTTTTTTGCCTTCCTCTGGATCAACACAGGTTGAATTTGATGGACACCTGTCATTTCCAACCTTATAAACTAATAATTGGCCTAATACCCCCAAATAAATTAGAATTGTCCCTTTTCCCCAGCTAAGTAGGTATGGCCGCCATTCCCATTAGAGGATGCCATGATGCAATTACAAAGCCTCTGTGCGGCCAGGACAGTAGAAACCCCCCACAATTGACCCCCTTCTGGAAACTACACCCCATAAGGAATCTAACAAGGGGGGCAGCGGGGATATGGCCCCCTGGTGACGGCCACATTTGGGACGTGAAAATGAAAAAAAATGTATTTTTTATTTTCTCGGCACATGTTCTACGTAAGTGCCCGTCACCAGTGGGGTCCATATGCTCACTGCACCCCTTGTTAGATTCCTTATGGGGTGTAGTTTCCAGAATGGGGTCACTTGTGGGGGGTTTCTACTGTCCTGGCAGCACAGGAGCTTTGTAATTGCGACGTGGCCTCCATCCTCCATTCCAGCCTCTTAATGGCGCTCTGTCCCTTTGGTGACTTGCCCTGTGCCCATATGGCACATTATGCCCACATGTGGGGTATTTTCGTACTCAGGGGACACTACCCTACACGTTTTGTGTTCATTTTCTTTTTTAACCCCTTGTGGAAATGGAAAAAAATCAAGGCTAGACCAACATTTAGTGTAATTTTTGTAAAATTTTTACTCTAAATTATTAATCTTGTCATGTTTTTTCATTTTCACAAGGGGTTAAAAGATAAAAAAAAACATTTAATGTGTAGAGCAATTTCCCCTGAGTACGGAAATACCCCAAATGTGGACATAAAGCGCCATGCGGGTGCAGGGTAAGCCTCTGAAGGGAAGAAGCGCCATTTGGTTTTTAAAGGCTGGATTTGGATGGAATGGATTTCGAGGGGCCATGTTGCATTCAAAAGGCCCCTGTGTTGCCAAGACAGTTGAAACCCCCCACAAATGACCTCATTATGGAAACTGCACCCCTCAAGGAATGTAACAAGAGGTGTAGTGAGCATATGGACCCCACTGGTGACGGACACAAATGTGGAACAATCTGGCGTGAAAATGAAATATTACATTTTTTACACTATAATGTTGGTTTAGCCTTGAATTTATCATTTTCACAAGGGGTAAAAGAGAAAAACACACACAATATGTGTAGAACAATTTCCCCCGAGTCCGTAAATACCCCACATGTGGACATAAAGCGCCATGTGGGCGCAGGGCAAGCCTCCGAAGGGAAGGAGCGCCATTTGGATTTTGGAGGTTGGATTTGGCTAGAATGGATGATGAACGCCATGTCGCATTTACAGAGCCCTCTTGCTGCCAAAACACTGGAAACCCCCCACAAGTGACCCCATTCTGGAAACTGCACCCCTCACGGATTCTAACAAGGGGTGCAGTGAGGATATGGACCCCTTGATGACGGGCACATTTGTGCCATGAAAGGGAAAAAATGCAATTTTTCCCTTTCACGTCACATTGTTCCACATTTGTGCCCGTCACCAGTGGGGTCCATATGCTCACTGCACCCCTTGTTAGATTCCTTGAGGGGTGTAGTTTCCAGAATGGAATCACTTGTGGGGGGTTTCCAGTGTCTTGGCAGCACGAGGGCTCTGTAAATGCGACATGGCCCTTGAAATCCTTTTCAGTGAAATTCAGCTTCCAAAAGCCAATTGGCGCTCCTTCCCTTTGGAGGCTCGTCCTGCGCCCCCTTGGCACTCTATCGCCACATGTGGGGTATTTCTGTACTCGGGAGAAACTGCGCTACACATTTTTTGTCTTTTTTTGCCTCTTATCCCTTTAAGAAAATGAAAAATTGAAGGCTAGAACAACGTTTTAGTGTAAAAAATAAATTTTTCTTTTTTCACGCCATATTGTTCGGAAAATCTGTGAAGCACCTGTGGGGTCCAGATGCTCACCGCACCCCTTGTTACATTCCTTGAGGGGTGTAGTTTTCTAAATGGTGTCCCTTTAGGGGTGTTTTTTAGGTTTTGACACCCCAGAGCCTCTGCCAACCTGAAGTGGTACAGTCAAAAATGACCAAATATAACGGAGGCGTTGAAATTCACTAGGCGCTCCCTTATATCTGAGGCTTGTGGTTGCGTCAAATAGCGCAATAGGGCCACATGTGGGGTATTTCTATAAACTGCAGAAACAGGGCAATAATTATTGGGGTGCATTTCTCTGGTAATAGGTTTATAATTATGAAAAATATTGGATTACAATAAAATCTCTGCACAGAAAATTAAAATTTTCAAATTCCTTACACACTTAGCTTTTATTTCTGTGACTCCCCTAAAGGGTTCAAACACTTTCAGGATGTGCTTTTGCAGAGTTTGGGGGGTGCAGTTTCTGAAATGGGGTGCTTTGTGGGGCTTTCTAACATACAGGCCCCTCAAATACACTTTAAACCTGAGCAGGTCCCTAAAAATATCTGATTTTGAAATTTTACTGAAAATTTGGAAATTTGCTGCTAATGTTTTAAGCTTCCTATCGTCTAAAAAAAATGAAAGATAGTTTAATAAATGCCGCCAACATAAAGTAGACATGTTGCTAATGCTATTTAATATATAATTTATGTGGTATAACCACTTTCTGTATACGCAAAAAAGTTTCAAAGTTGGAAAAATGCATTTTTTCACATTTTTTCACATTATTTGGGGTTTTTTCATAAAGATTTGTTATGAGTATCGACTCCAATTTACCAGAAATGTAAAGTACAATATGTCACGAGAAAACAATCTCAGAATCAGCCGGATAGGTAAAAGCATCCCGAAGTTATTAATGACTAAAGTGACACTGGTCATATTCATAAAATTTGTCTCTGTCATTAAGGCCATTTCAGGCTCTGTCCTTAAGGGGTTAAGAGCGAAATATGTCCCTTTAAGAGCAAAATGGGTCCCTTTAAGAGCGACCTGAGTCCCTTTAAGAGCGAAATATGTCCCTTTAAGAGCAAAATGGGTCCTTTTAAAAGCGACCTGGGTCCCTTTAGAGCGACCTGGGTCCCTTTTAGAGCGAAATGGGTCCCTTTAAGAGCGAAATATGTCCCTTTAAGAGCGACCTGGGTCCCTTTAAGAGCGACCTGGGTCCCTTTAAGAGCGAAATGGGTCCCTTTAAGAGTGAAATATGTCCCTTTAAGAGCGACCTGGGTCCCTTTAAGAGCAAAATATGTCCCTTTAAGAGCGAAATATGTCCCTTTAAGAGCAAAATGGGTCCCTTTAACCCTTTAAGGACGGGGCCCATTTTCGTTTTTGCGTTTTCGGTTTTTCCTCCTTGTGCTTAAAAGGCCATAGCAGTTACATTTTTTCACCTAGAAACCCACATGAGCCCTTATTTTTTGCGTCACTAATTGTACTTTGCAATGACAGGCTGAATTTTTGCATAAAGTACACGGCGAAACCAGAAAAAAATTCAAAGAGTGGTGAAATTGAAAAAAAAAAAACGCATTTCTTTTATTTGTGGGGTATGTGTTTTTACACCATTCGCCCTGGGGTAAAACTGACTTGTTATATATGTTCCTCAAGTCGTTACGATTAAAACTATATATAACATGTATAACTTATATTGTATCTGATGGCCTGTAAAATATTCAAACCATTGTTAACAAATATACGTTCCTTTCTCAGGCTTATAGCGCTTTTATCCTTTGGTCTATGGGGCTGTGTCAGATGTCATTTTTTGCGCCATGATGTTTACTTTCTATCGATACATTGATTGTGCATATACGACTTTTTGATGCAGTTTGTGCAGTGTTGGAGCAGGGGTGCGCGCTTCTATTATACCGGTCTATAATGAATAATGCAAGTAGTGGTTTTTAAACGTCACTTATAGACTTAATAGTATTTGCTCTCACTTACTGCATAAATGTTAGTAAGACAACGGCATACATTTGGTGTCACAGACACCTCTCACCCGTCCTGAATTGTGATCTGGCTTTGGAGGATGGCAGATTCAGCGCAGAGGTTGGACTTCAGTCTGGCTTACATTTTTCCGCCAACTGCGATGATCTCCACAGTGTTAAAGAAGATTAGGCAGGACCAGGCCTCGTTAATAGCCGTCATACCCTTTAGACCGGAGAGGTCTTGGTTTGCCCAGCTGATGACTATAAGCAAGGGAACCTATTGGAAGCTTCCTCTAGTCCACAACGTGGTGGCTTTGGGAACACATCTGTGCCAGAGCCTCAGTTCTCTCTATCTAACAGCCTGGAGATTGGTCGGTCCTTACTAAGAACCAGAATTTTTTCAAATAGAGTATTAGACACACTGTCTCATACTAGAAGTGAAGCAACTAATAGATCTTATGCCAGAGTCAGAAGTGTATTCCAATCTTGGTGCTTTTCTAGACAAATAGACCCCACTAATCCTTCAATTCCTTAAATTTTAGATTTCCTTCAAGATGGCTATGATAAAGGTCTTTCACCCAACACTCAACTAGCAGCATTGTCAGTTCATTTGCAGAATACATTACTCCAAATGTCATCAAAGCAGTTACCCGACTCAGACCTAGAATCACTAGACCTGTAAGCCCTTGGGATCTATCCTTGGTGTTGAAAACGCTTGCTAGTCTACCCTTTGAACCTTTCTCAGAGATTCCTATAAAAATCCTAACTTTGAAAACTGTGTTTCTTTTAGCCATAACAAAGTAATTACAGCCTGCACATTTAGGGTGGTATTACACGGAACGATAATCGGCCGAATTGGCCCGATTCGGCCGATTATCGCTCCGTGTAATAAATGCAACGATCAGCCGATGACAACAATCATCGGCTGATCGTTGATATAGGTTAGAACCTATTTTCGTCAGGCGCCGACCGCGCACCGCTGCGTGTAATAGCGGTGCGTGGTCGGCGACTAACGATATACTTTACCCATCCACGTTCCAGGGCTGCTCCTGCCGTCCGCTTCTGCCGGGGTCCCACGCGCGCTCTAGCGTCACAGAGGCCTGTCAGCTGATAGGCCGCTCAGCCAATCACAGGCCGCGGCGGTCCCGGCCTGTGATTGGCTGAGCGGCCTACCAGCTGACAGGCCGCTGTGACGCTAGAGCGCGCGCGGGACCCCGGGAGAAGCGGACGGCAGGAGCAGCCCTGGAACGTGGATGGGTAATGTATGGCAGTTTAGCAAGGGCTGCAAGGACATCGGTAACGATGTCCTTGCAGCTCTTGTCAAACGATTATCGGGCCGTGTAATAGGCCCAGTAAACGAGCAACGATCTAGCAGATCGCTGCTCGTTTACAGGTATTATCGGGCCCTGCTTGGCCCGTGTAATACCACCCTTACTCTCAAACTTGTTCACACTATGCAGTTTGCACACATTCAGTTTGATCAAACCGTTTTTTCCAAAAAAAAGTTTCAAAAATTTCTTTAAAAAACAAAAATTTTACATGACACTTGCGCTTTGCTGCAGCAATTTTCTTTGTTTGATTTACTGCTAGCCATGGCTGTGTGCAAACTGCATAGTGTGAACAAGTGTTAGAGTAAATGTGCAGGTTGTAATTACTTTGTTATGTTTCACATGTGGGGTGTGTGGCTCCCTCCTTTATAGCTTTGCACTTCACCCAGCTCCTGTAGGTGTGTTACACAGAGTTCAGTTGCTTTTACATGCACACTTATGTAGACTTATGCTGCGTTTACACATAACGATTATTGGCCCGATCGTACGATTAGCGATGTCGGATTTACGTAGTTTTTTTTTTATAACGATCAGCGTTTAGATGGTACAATATATCGTACGAATATTCGCACTGCGATCGTTTTGCGATCGTTTAAGCCTATCTCACACATTGGTTAAATCGGCGAACGACTGTTCACATGGAACGATTTGCGAATTTTTTGCGTGCGATGAACGACGATTTGATGACCTGATGAAAGATCAAAATGTACGATTTATCGTGCGTCGTTCGATCGTTCGCTGCGTTAACACGTACGATTATCGTTCGAATTCGATCGTTATCGCGCAAATTCGTACGATAATCGTTACGTGTAAACCCAGCATTATAGTCCAAGAGAGGCCATTGTCAGGGTACAAACACACACAGCAGATACGCAGCAGATTTGATACTGTGTTCAGTTATTTAGATCTAATCTGCTGCGTATCTGCTGCGTATCGCAGCAGTAAATACGCAGCGTATATGCCGTGTGTGTTTGTACCCTTAGTGTAGGTCCAACTCTCTGAGGGCACCTTAACATGGTGAGTTTGTACATTCAGTTTGATCAAACCATATGCTAAGAACCTCTTTTTTTTTTTTTTTTTTTTTCAAAAAACTTTTTCAAAATGTTTTTTTCAAAAAAATATTTAAAAAATTTATTTCGAACCGTACAGTACTAGAGATGAGCGAACGTGCTCGTCCGAGCTTGGTGCTCGATCGAGTATTAGGGTACTCGATGGTACTCGTTACTCGGAAGAGCATCTCGCGATAATCGAGGAAATCTCATCATCCATTTCCTGTAAGTTTGCGCGCTATTTCGCAGCCAATAAACATGCAGGATACTCTTTGGTACATCCTGCTATCACGTGGGACCCATACATGTCGATAGCAGCGATTGGTTGGCCAGATCAGATGACCCTGCCATATAAAACGCCCAGCCGGTAGTGCTCACTTCAGACGTGTGCTGGAAGTGATCAGGGACAGAGCTGCTGCTGGTCAGGGAGAGTGTTAGTGTAGGATTTTGCGTCCCAGTAGGCAGGGTATATACTAGCAATACAAACAAACAGCCCTTTTCAGGGCTTAAAACCTTTTTTTAATACTATTACTACAGACTGCTGGCTGGGAGTTGCAGTGCTGCTACCGCGATTTAACCAGCACGCTGTGGTGACCGGCTGCTGGCAGAAAGAGGGAATTAGGTGGTGCATACACACCCCTAAGAAGTGCTCAGTGTACTCCTTTTTGATTTTGGGGCTGGTGGTCCTGGTGTACTGCACAGTATAGCTGGGAGTTGTAGTGCATCCTGCATGGAACTTACTTCACTGCTCATATTGTATTGGGGTGACAAAGCGTGTGTACAGTTGTTGCCCATACCAGATAGCACCACCTAAACTAGTGTGTATTGCACTGTATGGCTATGTTCACACTACGTACGTTTCCGGACGCATTTCGTACGCCGCCGTACATGTGCGGCTGAAACTACGGGCGTGGGAAAAATCGACATGCGGCCGGATTCGTACGAACCGCGAACATACGCCCGTAGTACAGTTATTCTTCCCCAGCTTTTTTCTAAGCGATCTGAAACAGGTCATTTACTTGGAAATCTTCGCCCAGCCCAATAAAACTCACAGAACCTTTTGGATCGAAAAATAAAGTTCAATTTTGCTGAAATAAGTACTTCGTACGGGACCGCACTGAAATCCACGGCCGTGAGTTGGAACATTTCCGTCCTCAAACAATGGTCTTGTTCATTTTTCACGGCGCCGTATACGATCCGGTCGTAAGTTCATACGTAGTGTGCATTGTGCGGGCGTATATCGTATACTTTCAAGCGAACGCATCAACCTCAAAACTACGTGCGTATATTCGCGGTTCGCACTACAGCCGGAAACTTACGTAGTGTGAACATAGCCTATAGCTGGGAGTTGTAGTACATCCCACATAGAACTTAATTCATGCTCGTATTGTATTGTAGTGACAAAGCGTGTGCACAGTGGTTGCTTATACCAGATCGCACCGCCTAAACGAATGTGTATTGCACTGTATAGCTGGGAGTTGTAGTACATCCCGCATAGAACTTAATTCACTGCTCATATTGTATTGGGGGTGACAAAGCGTGTGTACAGTTGTTGCCCATACCAGATAGCACCACCTAAACTATTGTGTATTGCACTGTATAGCTGGGAGTTGTAGTGAATAGAACTTACTTCACTGCTCATTGTATTGGAGTGACAGAAAGTGTGTACAGTTGGTGCCCATACCAGATAGCACCACCTAAACTAGTGTGTTCTAAACTGTATTGCTGGGATTTGTAGTACATCATGCATAGAACTTTACTGCTGATTGGAAGGGGGTGTCAGAGTGTGCATAGTTCACGCCAATACCAGATTGAACCGCCCAGCCCCTCCTAAACTAGTGGTCACTACACTGTATTGCTGGGACTTGTAGTACATCCTGCACTCAACTTCACTGCTGATTTTCAAGGGGGTGTCAGAGTGTGTATAGTTCATGCCAATACCAGATTGCCCCCCCCCCCTCCCGAACTAGTGGGCACTACACTGTATTGCTGGGATTTTTAGTACATCCTGCATACAACTTCACTGCTGATTTTCAAGGGGGTGTCAGAGTTTGTATAGTTCACGCCAATACTAGATTGTACCGTCCAGCCCCCACCGAACTAGTGGGTACTACACTGTATTGCTGGGATTTGTAGAACATCCTGCATAGAACTTTGCTGCTGATTGGAAGGGGGTGTCAGAGTGTGTATAATTCACGCCAATACCAGATTGAACGATCCAGCCCCCCCTAAACTAGTGGGCACAACAATGTATTGCTGGGATTTGTAGTACATCCTGCATACAAGTTCACTGCTGATTTTCAAGGGGGTGTCAGAGTGTGTATAGTTCACGCCAATACCATATTGTACCCCTCAGCCCCCCCCCCCTGAACTAGTGGGCACTACACTGTATTGCTGGGATTTGTAGTACATCCTGCATAGAACTTTACTGCTAATTGGAAGGGAGTGTCAGAGTGTGTATAGTTCACGCCAATACCAGATTGAACTGTCCAGCCCCCCCCTAAACTAGTGGGCACTACACTGTATTGCTGAGATTTCTACTTCATCCTGCCTCCCGCCCTACACGCACCCCTTCACCTCCACTATGCTCCACACCCTCCAGCAAGGTGTTTAAGTGCAGCGTTCAACTGTCCCTGCAGCAACTGTCCCTTGCCTCCATGTTGGCTACTGCTGGCCTTAACTGGCATCCATATTGATTACTGCTGAATACTGCTGTGCCTACCCTTGCCTCCATGTGGGCTACTGCTGGGTCTTAACTGGCATCCATGTTAACTACTGCTGGGCCTTAAATAGCATTCATGTTGACTACTGCCGGGCCTTAACTGGCATCCATGTTGACTACTGCTGGGCCTGCCCTTGCCTCCTTTTTGCTGGGCCTTAACTGGCATCCATGTTGACTACTGCTGTGCCTTTACTGGTATCCATGGTGACTACTGTTGTGCCTGTCCTTGCCTCCTTTTTGCTGTGCCTTAACTGGCATCCATGTTGACTACTGCTGGGCCTGCCCTTGCTTCCTTTTTGCTGGGCCTTAACTGGCATCCATGTTGACTATTGCTGTGCCTTCACTGGCATCCATGTTGACTACTGCTGGGCCTTTACTGGCATCCATGTTGACTACTGCTGGGCCTGCCCTTGCCTCCTTTTTGGTGGGCCTTAATGTGCATCCATGTTGACTACTGCTGGGCCTTTACTGTCATCCATGTTGACTACTGGTGTGCCTGCCCTTGCCTCCTTTTTTCTGGGCCTTAACTGGCATCCATGTTGACTACTGCTGTGCCTGCCCTTGCCTCCATGTTGGCTACTGCTGGGCCTTAACTGGCATCCATGTTGACTACTGCTGGGCCTTAACTGGCATCCATGTTGACTACTGCTGGGCCTAAACTAGCATCTATGTTGACTACTGCTGGGCCTTTACTGGCATCAATGTGTACGACTGGTGTGCCTTCCCTTGCCTCCTTTTTGCTTGGCCTTAACTGGAATCCATGTTGACTACTGCTGGGCCTTTACTGGCATCCATGTTGACTACTGCTGGGCCTTTACAGGCATCCATATTGACTACTGGTGTTCCTGCCCTTGCCTCCTTTTTGCTGGGCCTTAACTGGCATCCATTTTGACTACTGCTGGGCCTCAACTGGCATCCATGTTGACTACTGCTGGGCCTTAACTGGCATCCATGTCGACTACTGCTGGGCCAGCCCTTGCCTCCTTTTTGCTGCGCCTTAACTGGCATCCATGTTGACTATTGCTGGGCCTTTACTGGCATCCATGTTGACTACTGCTGGGCCTTTACTGGCATCCATGTTGACTACTGGTGTACCTGCCCTTGCCTCCTTGTTGGCTACTGCTGGGCCTTAACTGGCATCCTGGGTTTTAGTGTAATTAGCAGTGAGCTTGGTTGCGTGTGTCAAGGGGCGGAACCTGGTGGCGGCTCTGCAACTCGGCAGCCTCACACATTTACCATGCCTGGCCCACGTCTTCAACCTTACCTCAACCAGTTAAAATAACCCCAACTGCTACAGTCAAATTCAAATTCAAACTCAAAACAACGGTGGGGTGAGAATTGGGGAGTCACATGATGCAGGGAATGTTACCCCAACTGCTAGAGTCAAATTCATAGTCAAATTCAATTTACCTTCCTTGTCTTGTCCATTTCGAACCATATTATCTGTGGATGTCATCTTTTCTTAGGGGTGTCCTCTGCCATCCTTTTACCAGTACCTTCTACCTTTTTTGTATGTTGTAGCCGTTTTAAAGGCAGGATTGATCAGGCCTTTCACCAGTAGCTTCTATCCTTCCTTGGATGTTGTAGTAGCATTTTTGAAGGCGGGATTGACTGGGCCTTTCAACAGTACCATCTATCTTCCTTGGATGTTGTAGCTTCTTTGAAGGCAGGATTGACCAGGTCTTTTTAATAGACACTTGCCCTCTCTTAGAGAATCTTTAAAGGATTAAAAGTGTATTCATTCGTTCAAATCAAATTCCGTGGCCTCTTAAGAAGACTGTATTGTTATTCTTCGTCCCGACCTCCAAAGATATGCCTCTCATGCACAAGTGCATGTGGGTGTGAGGCTAAATCTAGCCATAATTGTATCGTCCATCTTGGTGTGAGTTTGTGGTGTCAGGCTAAGTTTTTTTGTGGTCCATATGCTACCAGAGTTTAAATGGTTTTATGTGTTCTCATCGTCATGCTGTGTCAGGCTAAATTTTGGGTTGGTTCAAATGCTAACTCTGCTTTAATGAAACTCTGTGTCCTCACCGCCATGCTGTGTCAGGCCTAATTTTTGGGAGGCTCACTTGCGCCACGGGCGCCATCTTGGGCACATGTTGCGGCCCCACAGGAGACTACACCAACGCAGGTCAGTCCGGGGAGGCAGAGGGGAGAGACAGAGGATGACGCCTAGGACTGGAAAGCGCATCTTAAGGCTATGCCCACTAGATCTGAGATGAACTCTCTTTTTGCCAACTTGGAAGCTTCCCATAAACAGGACTTGGCCCCCATTCATAAGGATTTGCATTCACTGGGTCATAGTCTTGTGGAGGCTGAAGAGGCCCAGGAAAGGACATATACTGTTCTTGACCAGCACAGACAGGCAATTCTCCATAATGCCACTCAGATTGTGAGATACAGCTCCATCTTGACGATTTGGAGAATCGCCACCGTCGCAATAATCTGCGTATAAGAGGACTGACTGAAGAAATAGGCCCAGCTCAACTAGAGGAATGGGCTATGGAGTTCTTCTCTGATCTGTTGCGCAGTCCCCTAGAACACAAGATAGAGATTGATCGCATACATCGCACCCTGGGCCCTAAACCCACGGATCCGCAGCGCCCACGTGATATAATATGCAGGATCCACTTCTATAAAGAAAAGGAAGCTATACTTAACAGGGCGCGAGAGATCAAGGACCTGACTTATAAGGGTTGCCCGGTGATTCTGCTACCGGACCTGGCGAGACGTACTTTGCTATTGCGCAAGGCGGTGCGGCCTATCCTAACAGCCCTCCGCGAGAAAGATATCTTCTATAGATGGGGTTACCCGTTCCAATTGCACGCTAAGAAGGATGGAAAATTGTCTGTGTTCCGGTCCTTGGGGGACCTTCCTCACTTTCTTGGAACTTTTGAAATCCCTATGCTGTCACTCCCTGATTGGCCATCGGTCTGCAGTTTGCCAATTCCACCTCCTGGAGATTTGGCAACGGGTGGAATCTAGATCCCAGCGGAAGGCGCACCGTCAAAGGGAGAAGACGCCATGAGCATTTTCTGCTGTGTATTTGTTTGCATTTCTATACCTGTGTTGTAGGGTGTTGCTAAATTAGTCTTGAGTTCATATTCTGCTGAATTTACGGTTTATGTCATGTTACTATATTATGGTGGAGGGGGATACGTTGCTTCCCGTCTGATCTTCCTCTTCCCCACATAGGGTAGACAGCGTAGGCTGTCGGAGACATTTGTCTACTAGTGTGCCTTAGAGACGTCTCAGTCTCAACTCTGATTTGTGTTTGGTTCTCCAGTTTGTTCATTAGTATTGTGTGTATTGCAATGTTTGTGTGTTTGTTATGCCTGTCTGTGTCGGTCTGTTTTTGTCTGGTTCGTCTTCACTTCCCCCACTTCCCCTCCGCCTCCTCCCTCCTCTTTCTCCCTCCCTCCATTCCTTCCATTTCTTTTTTCCTTTCCCCTATTGCCGTGTCAGAAGGAGGTCTTATGCTATGTTGCTCTTTAGTTCATCCTTATGGCTAGTGTGACAATTGGTACGTATAATGTCAGGGGCCTCAACAATCCCTCAAAACGGGGATAAATCTTATACCGCATGCACAAGAAAAGGGTAATGGTGGCCATGTTCCAGGAGACTCATTTTACAGCCCAAAGTACCCCGAAATGCTCCTCTAAATACTATACCACGTGGCTTCATGGGACTCACCCTGACAGGAAGGTCTGCGGTGTTTCTATCGCCTTTTATAAGGCGTTGCAGCACGAGATCATAGATACGAAACGGGATATTGAAGGCAGATTTTTATTTGTTAAGCTTAAGTTATCTTCTACTGTGTTAACACTTGCCAATGTTTATTTCCCAAACCAGGGACAAGTGGCCTTTGGCCGCAAAGTAATGCAGGATCTAGCAAACTTTGCAGATGGTTCCAATATTGCCCTAGGTGGGGACTTCAACCTCTGCTTTGACCTGGCCCTGGATTCCTCAACAGGTAGGTCCTCTGTCCCTAAGAATGCCATCCATAGACTTAAAAAGGAGTTGTCCCGACTGCGCCTGGTCGACCTTTTGGAGGTTGTTGCACCCGGGAGTCAAGGATTTTAGTCATCATTCCCAGGCCCATAACAGTTACCTTTTTATTTCCCATGCTCTTCTGGATCATAGTCCTAGGGCCTCCATTGACATCTTTCTGTGGTCTGATCACGCCCCATATTTGGGATCTTTTGGACAGGCATTCCCCCGCTCGAGAGGTTATAATTGGCGCCTTAATGATAATCTCCTAAATTACATCCTTTGCCTCTCTGACCTCAAAAAGGCCATAGCCGAATTTGAGAGAGTCCTTGCAGAGGATTCAACGAGTCCGCCCATTAAATGGGAAGCGCTTAAATGTGTCCTCCGGGGTATCTTTATCTCCCATGGCGCAAGTCTCAAGAGGGAGAATGCCGCCAAGTTGAAGAAACTGCTGGCGGATCTTGATCGCAGAGAGATGTCAAATAAGTCCACACCTACACCTGCACTAACTGCAGAGATCCTTTCTCTTAGACAAGCCATTTTATTCATCCTAGATAAGAGATCCCTATGCTTTCGTGATAAAATGAGATGCAATTATTTCGAATATGGGGATAAGCGTGGCAGGCTTCTAGCACGAACATTACATTCCAGAGCATCCCAATCATACCTGTTCTCTATTAACTCCCCCTCTAAGGGTATAGTGCACTCCACCTCTGATATCCTGGAGGAATTCCGGAAGTATTATTCTTCCCTGTATAACCTGCAGACGGGGAGTTGCGAGTCTCCAGACATGATTGGGGACAGAGATGCCTACTTAGCGGAACACGCGCCTGTACAGATTTCTGCACCTGAGGCCTCAACCATGGAGGAGGACTTCACAGCAGAAGAGATGGCAGTTGTTCTGAAGGCGTTGAAGGCGGGCAAAAGCCCGGGCCCCGACGGGCTTTCTCCCAGATTTTATAAAGTTCTTGGGGAGTCCTTGGCTCCTTTGATGTTGGCTGCCTTCAACGCTATTTCGGGGGACTGTCCTTTCCCTGCACAGGCCCTTAGGGCACACATAACAGTGCTGCCAAAACCTGGCAAGGATCTCACGATATGTGGGAACTTCCGGCCCATATCCTTGATCAATATCGATCTGAAGATTTACTCTAAAATGCTAGCCTTACGCTTACAACCCCATATACCAGGCATGATTCACTTGGAACAAGTGGGCTTTGTTCCTTGCCAGGAGGCAAGAGACAATAGTATTAAAACGATCTCCCTGATCTCCAGAGCCCGCCTCTCGGGAAGCCCCTTGTGCCTCTTGTCCATTGACGCCGAAAAGGCGTCCACTGGGGCTTCCTGGAGGCGACATTGCGAGCTATAGGGTTGGGCCTCAAATTTATTGAGCGTATCATGGCCCTATATAAGGGTCCCTCTGCACAGGTTAGAGTTAACGGCTCCCTGTCTGGTCCATTTGGGGTTTTGAATGGTACCAGACAGGGATGTCCTTTATCCCCTTCCCTATACATACTGGTAATGGAATCTTTGGCCAATGCTCTCAGGGGGAATGGCTCGGTGCGGGGAATGCAGGTGGGACAGAGGGAGCATAAGCTTTCCCTGTTCGCTGACGACTTACTACTCTACCTGTCCTCGCCGCGACTCAGTCTCCCTAGTGTATTGAAAGAGTTTGAGACTTTCGGGGTGCTAAGTAATTTTAGAGTAAATTTGCAGAAGTCGGATATCTTAAACATCACTGTTCCAGCCGGGGAGGTTGAGTCTTTGAGGGATAGCTTCCCATTCAGGTGGAGGTCTGATCACATTAAATACTTGGGGGTGACAATACCGGCCAATCCGACCCTTCTCTTTGAACTAAATTACAAACCTATCTTAACCCAAATGGAGAAGGATCTTCAAAACTGGGGCTCCCTACCATTATCGTGGTTTGGTAAAATGAGTGTATTGAAAATGGACTTGCTACCCAATTTTTTATATGTCTTTTAGATGGTTCCTCTGCGTGTCCCAGGCTCTATCCTGAGGAAGCTCCGACGGCTGGCTTCTAAATTTATATGAGGGAACTCCAGGGCTAGACTCGGGCATGCCCTACTGGTCAGAGCAAAGCATAGGGGTGGCGCCGCCATACCGGATTTCACTCTCTATCATAGAGTGTCTATAGACACTTGTGTATTGGATCTCCAACATCATGGCCATTCTAAATTGTGGGTGGAGATAGTACACTCGCTCAATGCTCATAAAGCTAGGGGGGTCTTTTGGCTTCCTGGTACAGTGGTGGTGGGGGATTTGGGGCTATTGCCTATGCTGTCCACCCTTCTTAGGGCCTGGAGACGCTTTGCAGTTAAAAATGGCTTTGCCACTATCCCTGGCCCACTCACCCCACTGCTAGGGAACCCACACTTCCCTCAGTTTTTGAGTGGCTCTCCCTTATTCCCTGGAGGGGAATCTATCACGCCGAGGATTCGAGATGTGATGTGTCAGACGGGGGTTCGACACTTGAATGATATCAGGTGCGAAGGGCCCGTGCGGGGGGGCATATGGCTCCACTATCTCCAGCTGAAGGGGAAAACTAGGTCCTTGGCTCCCTTGGCGGTGTTGACAGCCTCCCTGACATCATTCGAACACCTCTGTATGGCCACTGAGGCCCCTACGTACACCATTTCATTGATATATGGCATTCTTATTTCTGAAGGGACAGGGGACCTGCCCTTGGGGTTCCAGACCGCCTGGCACGGAGAACTTGGTAGAGAGCTCACCGAAGAAGAATGGTCAAAGTCTTTTATTTTGACACACAAATTATCAGTGTCCAGTAGACTTCAGGAACTTAACTATAAAATTCTGACCCAATGGTATAGGACGCCAGAAAAATTACATAAAATGTATCCCTCAGTGTCCAACCAGTGTTGGAGATGTTCATTGGCATGGGGGTTCCATGAAGCATATATGGTGGTCCTGTGCACCGGTAGCCTCATTGTGGTAAGGGGTTCAGGACCTATATAACAAGGTCACGGGGGCATCCATAACCTTTACTCCAGAAATGGCTCTTCTTTCTGTGTTGCCTGGCCCTCTCTCCAAAATCAAGAAGGACCTTCTGGGGTATTTCTTGGTGGCAACCAGGCAGATTATACCGAGATTGTGGAAGTCACAGGCTCCCCCCTCCCGAAGCAACTGGGTAGAGGCCTTTAACCTGATCATGCGTATGGAGGAGTTCAGATCAGAGGAACACAATACAGGGACCAAATTTAATTGTAACTGGAGATCGTGGATTCTCTTTAAAGCCTCTCCGGAGCTTTCCACATGGCTGGCGGGGTCTACGCTATGAGGGGGGAGGCTGTGACTTCTTATGGGTACCTGGGACCCGATTGATCTGGTACGGCAAGAACATTTCCCTCACCCCTCCTTTCCTTTCCCTTCTTGTCCCCTCTGTGTTTCCCTCTCCCCCTTCCCTTGTGTATATATGTTTGTCTGGTTATATGTGGTTGGTTGGGGTTTTCTCCCCCTTTGAGTTCTTGGTTCTTTATTTCTCTTGCCTTCTGGTTAGGGCAAAGGTAATATTACTCTAGACAATTAGACACAATGATGTGCTGCAGAATATAAGCACGGCCTCCCATTTTTCTTTCTTCTTTTTGTTCTATCTTGTTAATGTGTATCGAGCTCCGCAGATTGGGGGGAATGCACTGGGAAAGGCCTACACTAGAGTGTTGTGCGTTCCGTTTTCATCGTACCTTCACTGTTAACGCTGTTTAATGCTAAGGATCGTGCTCTTTTTGAATTTGATGGGGTGCACACATCGCTATATGGCTTCATACTTTGTTCATTGCCAATATGACTGTATGTTTTCTTATATGAAAATTCTTGTTAATAAAAATATTTTGAACCATAAATAGCATATTCACAGTAAGTGCCCAGTCTTGAATATCTGTATCATAGACTGTCTTAGAAAAGTCACTGTGAAATAATCCTCAGGGAAAGTCCGTTGTCAGAACGTCAGAATGTAAAAAAAACTGCATTGGTCCGTAGACGTCTGAATAGTGTTAAGTCAGGTCAGCGGGGTAGATCTTGGAACTCCTTCCTTTGAATAGCAGATTATCCGGCTTGAGAGCCATGCGCCCCCGAGCTTCAAAGGCACATAGCACTCATTACAACGCGTATCTCAACTGAGACCACACTGTGGATCAGGAGATACCCAGTGAAGTCGCCCAAACCCATAAGCTAAATGTTGATCACCCCTACACCCACGTATTATAGAACTGCAAAACGGCTGAATCCCTTGCTCAATGTGAACATGTTCCTACTGACTTCAGCAGTGATTTGCGGTAAGCCTCCTCCGCCGTGTTCCATAATTTCTGTAACAAAAGAAAAAGAGAAAGGATATAAGTAAAAAGGTATAACAGAGCTTCTAAGACAGGTATCATGAGGTAGCTGGACACACTCCCACTATAAAGCAAGCCATCATTTGTACATTTTTGTTGTTATTTTAAATTCAACATGAAGGCCATTGGGCTGGAGTGTATTTAATTTATGAACCCGGAGTAATTCCCTCTTTTTTAGCATAGTGATTCTGTCACCTCCTCTCTTAGGAGAAGGAATATGATCAATAATCATGAATTGTAAATCTTTCTCACAGTGCCCCTTCTCTGTAAAATGTTTAGGAACAGGATGAAGTACCAGGTACTCCATCCGTAGCCAGAAAAAAGACTTGCCTGTTCCTAAACATTTTACTGAGAAGGGGCACTGTGAGAAAGATTTACAATTCATGATTATTGATCATATTCCTTCTCCTAAGAGAGGAGGGGACAGAATCACTATGCTGAAAAAGAGGGAATTACTCTGGATTCATAAATTAAATACACTTCAGCCCAATGGCCTTAATGTTGAATTTAAAATAACAACAAAAATGTACAAATGATGGCTGGCTGTATAGTGGGAGTGTGTCCAGCTACCTCATGATACCTGTCTTAGTAGCTCTGTTATACCTTTTTACTTATATCCTTTCTCTTTTTCTTTTGTTACAGAAATTATGGAACATGGCGGAGGAGGCTTACCGCAAATCACTGCTGAAGTCAGTAAGAACATGTTCACATTGAGCAAGGGATTCAGACGTTTTGCAGTTCTATATTACGTGGGTGGAGGGGTGATCAACATTTAGCATATAGGTTTGGGCGACTTCACTGGGTATCTCCTGATCCACAGTGTGGTCTCAGTTGAGATACGCGTTGTAATGAGTGCTATGTGCCTTTGAAGCTCGTGGGCGCATGGCTCTCACGCCGGATAACCTGCTATTCAAAAGAAGGAGTTCCAAGATCTACCCCGCTGACCTGACTGAACACTATTTAGACGTCTACGGACCAATGCGTTTTTTTTTACATTCTGACGTTCTGACAACGGACTTTCCCTGAGGATTATTTCACAGTGACTTTTCTAAGACAGTCTATGATACAGATATTCAAGACTGGGCACTTACTGTGAGGGTACAAACCCACACACCGTATACACAGCAGATACGCAACAAATACGCAGCAAATACGCAGCAGATTTGTTGGTACAGATTTGATGCTGTGTTCAGTTATTTAGATATAATCTGCTGCGTTTTTGCTGCGTTTGTGCTGCGTATTTGCTGCGTGTTTGCTGCGTATCGCAGCAGTAAATACGCTGCTTATACGGTGTGTGGGTTTATACCCTAAATATGCTATTGCTGCCTGTTTTTTTTGCTTTTACTGATAGAGCAGTGACAAGTGGAAGCCAACTCCGCCGTCTGATTTTAAATATCATACTTTTACACCTATGAATGTATAACACACTGAGTGTATTATATGTAATCACATCTCATAATAATTTGTTCAGTATACAGAACCTTATTTATCACTATTTTTTGCACCACATTTGTATCCCTCCTTATCACTTCTAATCACCTGTTAATCATGATTTGCTACACACTATAAAAGGATATGAGTTACTGTTTGTAATTGCTTGAGAAAGGTCTCGAGATGAGACTGAAACGTTGCACTTGCTTTTTGATGTACCAATAAATACCACAACTTTTTTCACTATACGGATGTGCCGCAAAATTCTTGGATTTATCTATCTATCTATCTATCTAGAAAAATTGAAAAACACACAGCAATCAGGGAGTCAGGCCTTGCTGTGTGCCAGCGGTCCCACCTTGATTCTCAGGTGTCTTTGTAGATAAATGAAAACGACTGCAGCACTTCAGACTTCGTGAAAAAAATTTCTTAGATGGTGTTTATTCCATACAAAAACACACGGTGAACAAACAGCGACGTTTCGACGTCTCAGTGACGTCTTTCTAAAGCCAGTGAATACACTCCATACACAGATGCTATATATACAACTTGTGATTATACAAATTAATGATGTGTAGCATTGCACGTGATACATTAGATACATAAATGGTTGAAAAAAATAAGTGATCAAAATAGGGGAATGTTGCCATTCCTAAATCCTAAGTGAAATAGTGTCCTGGCATAATTCTTTTAATAAATTTTCTGATATGATATTTTATATCAATATTACCTCTTGGACCTGCTCCTGTTTTACCCTTCTTGGAGTGGAGGAGGATATTGTCGATTAGTAGGGAGTTTCAGTATTCATGACAGGAATGGATTTGGACGACAGTAAGAGTCTGAACTGCTTTAGTGGTGAGAAATGGGTGGATTCTGGAGATGTTTTTGAGATGTAGGTGAAGGAGCATTCAAGAGCTTGGATATAGGGAGTAAAAGATAAATCCGTGTCTAGCATAACCCCCAGACATCGAGCTTGATGCACTGGAGTTATGCTAGTACTGCAGACTGATAATGTGATGTTGGGTTTGGGTTGGTTAGAGGGAGGGAATTCCAGAAGTTCAGTTTGAGAGAGATTAAGTTTGAAAAATTGAGAGGTCATAATGTTAAAGAGCGCGGATGGATAGTCACTAGTATTTGGCAGGAAGGCAGGGGTGATGTCACGGGAAGAAGTATATAGCCGGAAGTAATCTGCATAAAGATGGTATTGAAGACCAAACCTGCTGAAGACGAGGGGACCCAGGATCGATCCCTGGGGGAAGAAGTAGAGCCAGAGAAAGGAGCCACTGAAGGAGCAGTCAGAGAGGTAGGAAGAGGACCAAGAGAGAACAGAGTCCTTGAGGCGAAGGGAGTGGAGCATGGAGAGGAGGAGCTGGTGGTCAACGTTGTCAAACGCTGCTGAAAGATCCAGTAGAATCGACAAGGAGTAGTTTCCTTGTTATTTGGCCATCAGGAGATCGTTTGACACTTTGGTGAGAGCAGTTTCAGTTGACTGAATGGATTAAAACCAGACTGTAGTGGGTCAAGAAGAGAGTTATCAGAGAGATAGCGGGTTAGGTGAGAATAGACCAGACGTTCTAGGAGATGAAGGAGAGATTGGAGACAGGTTGATAGTTGGCTGGACAGGATGAGTCATATGAAGGTTTTTTCAGTAATGGGGTTATTACAGAATGTTTGAAGGTAGGAAGGAAAGACACCAGAGGAGAGGCAGAGGTTGAATATTTTAGTAAGATGAGTTTTGACAGCGGGAGAAAGGGACTGGAGGAGGTGTGAAGGAATAGGGTCACTAGAGCAGGTAGTAGAACAATAGGAGGAGAGGATCTATGGGATTTGGGGCTGGGAGGTGTTTACTGCAGAAGAATAGGAAAAATGGTGGGGAGGAGGGACGGAGGGGTGGTGCAAAGTTAGGGCAAATATACTCTAGGTCACAGCCGTTGGGCACAGGGCTGCAAGTTTAAAAGTTGTTTTTTAGGACAATAACTGCATCACCTGTCAAACAGACCCCAGGACATATCTTGGATTAAAAGCAGCTATCTAATGGTACTAGTGGTTTGGGGGGTCAGATTGTGGGTACAGAGTCACTTGAAAAGACTTAGAGCAACTTCTTTTGTGCTGTACAGTGGAAGGAGTTATAGGGTTATGAGTGAAAGTGTACAGGGCATGGGAGCTATATATTGGGGAGGAGAGAGGGGCTAATGTGGATGTAATCTATACTGCGGATCGATGGTGAGTAGAATAGACAGAGAACACAAGAGGTGTAGACAAGGATAGTTAAAAAGTTTAGAAAGTGCATCATATTGATCAAGGGTTTTAGCTTACAGAAGAGTGGGTTCTCAGCAGTTCCTTCCTGTTCAATTCTGATCCAATTTTGGCCTGAATATTACACTTAAAGTTGGCACTTTAACATGGCATTTTAAGATGTTCTATAATAAGATCAGGGTCCAAAATGAGACTTTGGATATAAATTTATACTACTTGGGGGGAAGTTGTATCAGAATTGATGAGAACTCAGGTGTGAAAATGGGTGGAGATAGAGCAGATGGGAGAAGCTTATCAGCAGGGAGAGGAAAATCGTGCCATGCTAATTTATACATAATCAGAAAAACCAATAAAAGACAAAAACACACTCACTGAGGGGATGAAGGGGATTGCAGTGGACACATACCAATAAAAGACAAAAACACATTCACTGAGGGGATGATGGGGATTGCAGTGGACACATACCAATAAAAGACAAAAAACACATTCACTGAGGGGAGGAGGGGGATTGCACTGGAGCAGATCAGATGGCAGTTGTAATACTGTGTTAATTCTGGCCTAATTCTGAATATTATACTTAAAATTGGCACTTTAACATGGCTTTTTAAGATGTTCTATAATGAGATGGGGGTCTAAAATGAGACCTTGGATCTAAAATGAGACCTTGACTGCTCTGTTGTTTGTATTGTTCTTTTCACCAAACTCATTATCCTGAATGTGGGGGAAGTCTTTATAGAGAAGCCAATTCTCCTTTGTAAAACTTATTCTATTAAATATTCCTTTTGTCCTGCCCAGCACACGGGGGCAAGAATACCCATTATTGTGCCGCTGATGGGACTAAGGGAAAACACATTAGCATACAGAATGCTAACTTATATGAGAGACACCATATTTCTGTAGCCCTACAAATAACCTACTGCCTGCTGTTGTATAGTTGCATGGGGAGGCCATATTTCTGTAGCCCCAGTAAAAATACTTTGCCACTAGTGTCCTGACAATCAGCAAATGCTCAGTTACATCCAATATGGTACTGGGTCACACACGTGAATGCCAGTTGCATGGGTGACGCCATGTTTCTCTAACCCCACTATGAATCCTTTGCCACTAATGTCCTGACAATCAGCACATGCTCAGTTACATCCAAAATATTGTATATGCTGCTACTGGTTGACACAGCATGTAAGTTTATTAGTGGATTGTCCCTAATATACTCATTTCTGGCATAAAAATGATTACATTGGACCATTCCACATTGGACCATTGTGTCATTTATATGCATAGCTGCACTCTGTTAGGGTATGTGCACACTGAGGATTACAGACGGAACCTCCATCGCGTAATCCTCAGCTCACACCCGCTTGTGGACAGCGGGGGGCGCGCATCTCCGCCCGTACCATAGACTCCATTCTATGCACTGGCGGATTTCTTCCTCTGTCCAAAGAAAGAACTCGATCATTCTTTGGGCGGAGGAAGGAATCCACCTGTGCATAGAATGGAGTCGATGGCACGGGCGGAGACCCACGCGCCCCCGCTGTCCACAAGCGGGTGCGAGCTGAGGATTACGTGACGGAGGTTCCGTTGGTAATCCCCAGTGTACACATACCCTTATATAGTGTGGTGCCCACCTACTTGCTTGCTTTTCAGGCAGCAGGGAAGCTGGAATCAACCCTGCTCGCAGCGACTTTACAGAGGAGGTGAGCTCTGGAGGAGGAGGGCTCTGCCCTGTGTACTTTCCTGATACTGTGATAACTCTGTGTTTAAAGTGGAGGCGGTATGGCCTAGAGGAGGCAGCATGGCCTAGAACAACAGATATTCACTGCAGCGCCATCACAGCACAGAATGAGGGAGCTGAAATACAGCCGTGCTGTGGTATGATGCTTTCGGCGCCAGTGCTTTCTACATTTCCATCTACAAAGTAAGATTGGCCGGAGTATCCCTTTAAAACAGTGGAGTGCCTCCTCGTTTGGAATTTGTGCCTTTAAGACAGTGGATATTGAATCAGGATTAGACTACTGGACCAGCTTTAGTTATTATCTGTACTTACGTGTGTATATCCATATATGCTTAACAGCTGGGCCATAGGGAGAGTAGTGTAAGAACCTAAATCCCCAATAAACCCGACCACTGCATCCTTCTCCATACAGGAATAGTTTGGAGCTGTTACTGTGTGTCCAGATATTATCTGCAGAACATCTTTTAGAACTTTATGCACATATCCACAGGAGTCATATATGTGATATCCCAGAGTTATATTAGGCAGGATATCTGTACGATTATTAATTTCCTCAATGGCATAGAGAAAAGTTCTCAGATGGGTATATTCTCTGGGGTGAGCTCTGTGAAACAATACATGGAAATTGTGTAACTAGACTGTATTCCAAGTTCAGCAATCAAAAACATTTGGCATCCCTATACACAATGAATGGAGTTGTGTGCAAGGGCGATCTGCACCTTTAGTTCCCAGGAGGATGAGGTTCCCAATGATAGGACCCACATTGATCTGCTTATTATCCCATATTTTGTGGATAGAAAATAACTAAGGTGGCAATATCCCTTTAATGAGAATATTTCAAGAATTTCAGACATAAGATACAGTCTCCCTTATTACAGCAACTATAATTTATGATGAAAACTGAGGATTTTCAGAAAAATTGAAGATTTAAAACTGGCTTTATGTTAGGTCATCCCAGCTGATTTATCCCCAACCTGTAGCACTTGATTGATGGGACTCTCCCTATCAATCAAGCTAAAGCAGATCCTGACTACTCATGCCTGTTATTGAGGTGTAAGTATAGGTCTATTGGGGTGTTCCATCTCTATAAACATAGTATATAGATAAGACAAAGTATATCGAAAAAGCAAGATGGCAACAAAGACTTCTTTTTTTCCTGACTTACACCCATCTGTGCAAGCCACGGGAGTAGAGGATGCCGACACACTGATTCATCCTGTGGCTTGCACAGATGGATGTAAGTCAGGAATAAAGAAGTCTTTTTGGTCACAAACTTGATGAGCACCATCTAGTTATTTCTATGTACTTTCTCTAATTTTATCTATTGTCACCAGCACTATAGGCCCTAGTACCCCAAATGTTTATCAGCCATACTTGTCTGGTAATAATTTGGTGTAATAGCGCATGTTAAAAGACCATGATCAGCCAACAAGCACAATGCCCTGTCCATGACAGTGACGGTCTGGTGCTCGTCACTCTGTGTAATAGGAGCTGAGGCAGCAGACCACTGCTAACTTCATTGGGCCACCCGGACAAGAGAAACAAGGGAGAGGAAGTCGATGTACATGGACTACTGGCAAACAGCCGAGCTCTAATGCTGAGAATAGTGATGAGCGAGTACTAAAATGCTTGGTTGCTCGTTACTCGAGATGAATATTTTGCTCGTTTCGAGAAACGAACCCCATTAAAATCAATGGGAAACACTAGCATTTTTGGAGAAGACCCAAGCTCGCCACAGGGAAGGTTGTGTAAAAAAACCTGTCAACCTTAGAAAATGATGGAAAAACCACGGAAATAGACAGGGAAAAGCAGGGACAGCATGCATGGATGCCTCTGAGGCTGCCTAATCGCACCATTACGCCAAATTTTGGGCAACAGTAAGGCAGTGATCACACAGTAAAGGATTAAAACAGAGATAGCATAAGAACCACCCCAAAATTTAGCCTGACACAGCATGGCAGTGAGGACACAGGAAACCATTGAAACAGAGGTAGCATATCAACCACCCAAAAACTTAGCCTGACACAGCATGGCGGTGAGAACATAGGGAACCATTAAAACAGAGGTAGCTTATCAACCACCGAAAAACTTAGCCTGACACTACGGAACACCACGGAAATGGATAGGAAATAGCAGGAGCTGACCCAGACCAAGATGGGCAAGGCACATGCAACCACGGTCAAAGGCCTGAAGACTTTGCAGGTCTAAGGCCTTGAAGAGTGTTCCCCTCCCAGTGCCTAACAAGCTGACTGCTCCCCTCATCCCCCCTTAATAATTTGTCTTTTTAAATGTCACTGTCGTAATTTTATTTATTTATTTTTTTTTGCAGAAATCAATAGTACAGTCGATTTTAAGGAACTGTGTAATTGGGTTTATTAACCGAAAAATATTTTTTTTTATCACAAAAAAGAAATTTGAAGGCTCTCCTCCCTGTCTTCATGGTTTTCCTATGGAGAGAGGGAAATGAGGCACCAAAACAGGACAACAAAGAGTTAATTTACAGCTACATCACCAGGCTCTGTCCTCTGATGTCACCAATGACCTCGCTGACCTCTGAAAAGCACTCTGAATAGCCCCCCCTAATCCTTTGTTCTCTGCTCTCTGCTGCCAAATAATCTTGCTCCATTCTCATCCCCCCCTCCCCTCTCCATAGCTCAGACAGGATCCGACTGATGAAAAAGAGTGGAGACTTCCTGATTCTGAGCAGTGGATGACAGAAAGTAGAGATGGGGGGAATTGGGAAAAATATTTTTAAATGCAGATAATGGCATATTTGCCTAATAAACCCAATTACAAAGTTTCTTAAAATCCCATGGACTATTAATTTCTGCAAAAAAATAAAAAATTAAAAATTAACAATTAACAACACTGACACTTTAACCCTTAGATGACCCAGGGCGTATAGTTACGCCATGGAAGTCTGTCCCCAGACGACCTAGGGCGTAACTGTATGCCCTGGGTGTTTCTCCCGCTATGAAGTGTGCTCCGGAGCGGAGCGCGCTTCATAGCAGCCGGGACCTCACCGGTAATGACACGCTGCAGCGATCGCACTGCCGCATGTCATTAACTCCTTAAACTCCGCGACCGCAGCGCGACCGCGGCGTTTAGGTGTAAGTGACAGGGGGAGTCCCCTGTCACTTACCGATCGGGACCCCCGCAGTGTGACTGCGGGGGTCCTGATCGGTAAAACGGACCGCCGGAGGTCTCTCATCTGCCTCCATGCTGTCCGATCGGCGATCTGCTACACTGAGCCTGCACAGGCAGGCTCAATGAGCAGATCGCCGATAACACTGAACAATGCTATGCCTATGGCATAGCAATCATCAGTGTAAAAATCCAAGTACTGTATGTAGAAGTCCCCCAAAGGGACTTCAAATGTGTAAAAAAAAAAAGTCAAAAACACTAACACACTACCCCAAAACCCCTCCCCCAATAAAAGTTGAAATCACCCCCCTTTCCCATTATATAAATAAAACATATAAAAATAAATAAACAAATAAACATATAATATACTGTAGCGTGTGTAATTGTCCGATCTATTAAAATACAACAAGCATCATTGCGAACGGTAAACGGCGTACACAAAAAGAGGGAAAAAAGTGCGCGGATTACCGATTTTATGTTACATTATATATAAAAGAAATTAATAAAAAGTGATCAAAACGTCCGATCTTCACAAATAGGGTATTAATAAAAACAAGAGATCATGGCGGAAAAAATGACACCCCATACAGCCCCGTAGGTGAAAAAATAAAACTGTTATAAGCGTCACAATAGCCCTATTTTATTTATAATTAATTGCCAAAAAAAAGGATTTCATTTAAAAAAAATATATAACATTAGAGAATCTGTGTAAACCTGCATATGGTTGTGTTCGGGCTGACCTATAGAGTAACAGTATCATGTCGCTTTTACCATATAGTGCATTACGTAGACACAGGAACCCCCCAAATGTTACCATATTGCATTCTTTTTTGCGATTTCACCAATTTATATCTTCATAAATAATATATTTGGGATTCCATCATACATGTTATGGTAAAATGAATGACACCATTACATAGTACAACTATTCCTGTAACAAATAAGCCATTACATGGCCTTGTAGATAAAAAACTGAAAGTGCTAGAGCTCTTAGAAGGGGAGGAGGGAAAAACGGAAGCACTAAGATCAAAATTTGTGCGGTCCACTGGGTCATTTTGGGCCTGGTCCTCAAAGAGTTAAGTAACTAGACTGACCTGGACTGGGGCATGACACCCCCTAACTACTTTAGCAGTTGGGGTAATTTTCTCTGGATCATGTGACTCACCACTTCTCTCCACCACTGGCACAGCATGGCAGTGAGGACAGAGTGACCCAGGTAGAAGCGGTAGCAGGTGAGCCTCCCAAAGTTTATGCCAGACACAGCATGGCAGTGAGGACAGAGTGACCCAGGTAGAAGCAGTAACAGGTGAGTCTCCCAAAAATTGTGCCAGACACAGCAAGGCTGTGTCGACAGAGTGACCCAGGTAGAAGCGGTAACAGGTGAGCCTCAAAAAATTATGCCAGACACAGCATGGCAGTGATGACAGAGTGACCAAGGTAGAAGCAGTAGCAGGTGAGCCTCCGAAAAATTATTCCAGACACAGCATGGCTGAACAACAATTGGCTGTTGGCTGAGAATTGAAGGAAGAGGGGGAGAAAAGGACATACGAAGAATCCTCATGTTGAGCTGCTTTCGTCGGGTGGACAGTTGAATTCAGGTGAAATCCAGGCTTTGTTCATTTTTATAAATGTCAGCCTGTCAGCGCTGTCAGTTGACAGGCGGGTGCGCTTAATACCACTAGCTGCTCTGAAGACCCGATCTGACAACAAGCTAGCGGCAAGGCAGCCCAGCACCTCCAAGGCGTAAAGTGCCTGTTCGGGCCACCTTTCCAGCTTTGCAACCCAGTAGTTGTATGTAGCAGAGTGATCAGGAAGGACGTTGGTATGGTCAGCAAGGTACTCCCTCACGATCTTTCTGAAGGCCTTTCCCCTACTCTGTCTAGACTTGGGACTGGTGACATAGTCTTGCTGTGGTGCCATAAAACTGTCAAAGGCCTCGGAGAGTCTGCTCCACCTCTCCTCTTCCCCCGCTTTTTGGCCCACAGAACAACGTCCTCTGGCGCTAGTGGTGTCTGATGGGAAGTAAATTTTCAGCTTCTGCACCAGAGTCTATTGATATTGATTCACTCTCATACTGCGTTCCTCGGAAGGAATGAGAGTTGAAAAGTTTGTCTTGTACCGAGGGTCCAGGAGTGTGAACACCCAGTAATTGGTGTTTTTTTTTAAACATTTAACCCGAGGGTCACGGGAAAGACGGTCCAACATAAACTTAGCCATGTGTGCCAGGGTCCTAATATGCAAGAATTCCCTCTCCTCAAAAGGCTAACTCTCAATTTCCTCCTCCTCCTCCTCCTCCTCCTCCTCCTCCTCCTCCTCCTCCTCCTCCTCCTTCTCCTCCTCTTCCTCCTCCTCTTCCACCTCCTCCTCCACCACCACCACCACTAATTTCTCATCTTCAGGCCATACATGCTCAACAGCTAAGGATTGAGCATGGGTATGCTCTTCAGTCGCGGCAGCAGTCTGCTCCTCCTCCTCTTCCTCCTCCTCTACTTCGTGTTGAGAAACAGACGTAAGAGTGGGCTGGCTATCTAGCGGCGGATGTTCTTCCCCATCTCCTGAGACGAAGGTAAAGTTTAAGACTTCAGGCTGAGAAGGAAGATTTGAAGCAGACACAGCAATGGGATGGTGAGGCTGATGATGGCGGCATCATCTCTGTTGACTCCTCAAAGGTGCCCAGTAGAGATGAGCGAACCGGGTTCGGGTTCGAGTCCATCCGAGCTCGAACGTTCGGCATTTGATTAGCGGGGGCTGCTGAACTTGAATAAAGTCCTAAGGCTATGTGGAATACATGGATATAGTCATTGGCTGTATCCATGTTTTCCAGACAACCTTAGAGCCTTATCTAAGTTCAGCAGCCACCGCTAATCAAATGGTGATCGTTCGGGTTCGGATGGACTCGAAACCGAACCCGGTTCGCTCATCTCTAGTGCCCAGTAAATGACAGATAGCAGACATCCACGTCCACTCTTCATTATAGATTTGAGGAAGCTGGCTGACCTGACTTGCCAAGGTTGACATCTGGTATTCCACAATGGCTCTGTGCTGCTGTTAAACCCTGGCTGTGATCTGGAATGTGGAATTCCACTGTGTGGGCATGTCGCACAGCAGTTGGTGAGCTGGCAGTTGTAAGCGCCTTTGCACTGCCCTAAGGGTGGCAGCATCTGTGGTTGACTTGTGGAAATGCGCACAAATGCGCCGCACCTTGGTGAGAAAGTCAGCCAAATTTGGGTAGGTTTTAATAAACCGCTGCACCACTAGGTTTAATACGGGGGCCAGACATTGCACATGTGAGAGGCTGTTGAGTTTCAGAGCCACTACCAGGTTCTGCCCGTTGTCACACATAACAATGCCTGGTTTGAGGTTCCACGGCCCGAGCCAAAGATCGGTCTGTGCCGTGATGCCCTGCAACAGCTCCTGGGCGGTGTGCCTCTTGTCGCCTAGGCTCAGCAATTTCAACACCGCCTGTTGGCGCTTGTCCACCGCAGTCAGGGGCGTAGCTAATGTCTCCTGGGCCCTGGTGCGAGAGGCCAACTTGGGCCCCCCCCCCCCCCTCCTTTCACGACCAAGTGATGCTATTGTGTGTGTGTGTATATATATATATATATATATATATATATATATATATATATATATATATATACACACACAGTGGTGCCTTGGATTATGAGCATAATTCGTTCCAGGACCGTGCTTGTAATCCAAATCCACTCTTAAACCAAAGCAAATTTTCCTATAAGAAATCATGTAAATGCAGACAATTGGTTCCGCACCCCAAATATATTTATTATTCTGTACTGTACAGTAATGGAGAGGATGGGAAACACAAGGGCTGACAGAGACTGCAGGGAGCATGAAGGAATGAGCAGTACAGATGTGGGCACATACATGCAGCACTCTCTGTCCGGGGAAAGAGGGGTTACAGCTATGGAGAGATTACCCCCCCCCCCCACAGTCCTGTCCCCTGATGTAAGCCCCAGCCTGAAGGGGATCTGCTATGATTTGGAAGGTGTTTAGAGTACAGTGCTGTAGACCCCGCTATGCAGGCCATGCCCCTTCTCCACTCGCGCTCCCACCCAATACAGGAAGTTCTTAAACCAAAGCAATGTTCTTAAACCAAGTCACAATTTTGAAAAACTGTGAGCTCTTAAACCAAAACGCTCTTAAACGAAGTTACTCTTAAACCAAGGTACCACTGTATGTATATATATATATATATATATATATATATATATATATATATATATACACACACACACACCAAGACAGATATTACCTATTACCGCCATACTGTTACCGACCAAATCCTGTATATTACCAGTAATACCAGTATATAGGGAGGAAACATTACCGCCACACCACAACCACTACCATCACCACCATATTGTTACTGACCAAATCCAGTATACTAAATCACCTCATCCAGTCATATAGAGGTGGCCCCAGCTCTACACAGGCTCTATACACCATATACATTACTGTGCAGTTATATCAGGTGACTCACAGGAGACGTCTTTTCTGATCGGAGTTCTTTCCTTTTCATCATCTTCTCCATCCGTCCTGGGCCGTTATGAGAACTTCTCCGAGCCACGAATCCACAGAATCTGCCAGACAGACATATTAGGCTCCTCACACTGACACCATCCTCATCTATATACACACTGCACATCTGTACTGTCCCCTTTACACCCTCATTTAGTGGGTAGCCCTGACTCTGTGACCTCCTAATAATATATGCCCCCCTCTGTGTATTCCCTCTCCCCCTATGTTGCCCCCCCAAATAGATGGCCCCCTCCCTTATAGATGGCCCCCTCTACCCCCTCCCTTATAGATGGCCCCCTCTACCCCCTCCCTTATAGATGGCCCCCTCTCTCCTCACCCTCCCTTATGGATGGTCCCCTCTCCCCCCACCCTCCCTTATAGATGGCCCCCTCTCCCCCCACCCTCCCTTATAGATGGTCCCCTTCCCCCCCCCTCCCTTATAGATGGTCCCCTTCCCCCCCCCCTCCCTTATAGATGGTCCCCTTCCCCCCCCTCCCTTATAGATGGTCCCCTTCCCCCCCTCCCTTATAGATGGTCCCCTTCCCCCCCTCCCTTATAGATGGTCCCCTTTCCCCCCCTTTATAGATGGTCCCTTTCCCCCCCCTCCCTTATAGATGGTCCCCTTCCCCCCCTCCCTTATAGATGGTCCCGTTCCCCCCCTCCCTTATAGATGGTCCCCTTTCCCCCCCTTTATAGATGGTCCCCTTCCTCCCTCCCTTATAGATGGTCCCCTTCCCCCCCTCCCTTATAGATGGTCCCCTTCCCCCCCCCTCCCTTATAGATGGTCCCCTTTCCCCCCCTTTATAGATGGTCCCTTTCCTCCCTCCCTTATAGATGGTCCCCTCCCCCCCCCACCCTCATAGATGGCCCCCCTCTTTCCCCCCACCCTCATAGATGGCCCCTCTTTCCCCCCACCCTCATAGATGGCCCCTCTTTCCACCCACCCTCATAGATTGCTCCTCTTTCCACCCACCCTCATAGATGGCCCCCTCCTTCCCCCCACCCTCATAGATGGCCCCCTCCTTCCCCCCACCCTCATAGATGGCCCCCTCCTTCCCCCCACCCTCATAGATGGCCCCCCTCTTTCCCCCACCCTCATAAATGGCCCCCTCTTCCCCCCACCCTCAGATGCCCCCCTCCTTCCCCCCCCACCCTCATAGATGCCCCCCTCCTTCCCCCCCACCCTCATAGATGCCCCCCTCCTTCCCCCCCACCCTCATAGATGGCCCCCTCTTTCCCCCCCACCCTCATAGATGGCCCCCTCTTTCCCCCCCACCCTCATAAATGGCCCCCTCTTTCCCCCCCACCCTCATAGATGGCCCCCTCTTTCCCCCCCACCCTCATAGATGGCCCCCTCTTTCCCCCCACCCTCATAGATGGCCCCCTCTTTCCCCCCACCCTCATAGATGGCCCCCTCTTTCCCCCCACCCTCATAGATGGCCCCCTCCTTTCCCCCCACCCTCATAGATGGCCCCCTCTTTCCCCCCACCCTCATAGATGCCCCCCTCCCTCATAGATGGCCCCCTCCTTTCCCCCCACCCTCATAGATGGCCCCCTCCTTTCCCTCCACCCTCATAGATGGCCCCCTCTTTCCCCCCACCCTCATAGATGCCCCCCTCCCTCATAGATGGCCCCCTCCTTTCCCCCCACCCTCATAGATGGCCCCCTCCTTTCCCCCCACCCTCATAGATGGCCCCCTCCTTTCCCCCCACCCGTACAGGCTGATAAAAAAAACAAAACTTAACTCACCTGACATCGCGCTCCCACGTTGATTCTCACTCCTCCTGGTCTGTCCCCGGCTGCTGCGCGGCTGCCGGGGGTGTCGCGTTTTATCCCCGGCAGCGCGCGCATCCCAGAACTCCCTGCGCGCCGGAAACCGGAAGTCAGGGCCCAAGGCGCGCAGGGAGTTCTGGGATGCGCGCGCTGCCGGGGGTAAGACGCGACACCCCCGGCAGCAGCCGGGGGAAGACGGAGCCCGACTCTTGTGACCGCAAGCAAAACAATGCTTGCGGTCACAAGAGTGATTGATCGGGGGGCCCCGCGGGCCCCCCTTGTGGCGGGCCCGGTCGCGGCGGCGACCCCCGCGACCACGGTGGCTACGCCACTGACCGCAGTGCTGATGCACATAGCGCTAACAAAAGGAGGCAAGGTGCTCATGGAGGGTAATAGAGAGGAGAAAGAAGAGGAGGAGAAAGAGCTTTATAAATCATGAGAGACCGCGACCGAGGTAGGCCTTGCTAATCTCCGGTGTGGGCAGCACATGAGCGGAACAAGGGTTAGACTCTGTCCCAGCCTACACCAAGTTGACCC
This sequence comes from Dendropsophus ebraccatus, assembly GCF_027789765.1. Lineage (NCBI taxonomy): Eukaryota > Metazoa > Chordata > Amphibia > Anura > Hylidae > Dendropsophus > Dendropsophus ebraccatus. The sequence goes on along the minus strand of NW_027210327.1, from coordinate 19,039 downwards.
AATGTGCATTCAGGGAGATTTAGTGTCCTTGCCCGCCAGAACTTTTCCACGTGTCCGTGGTTAAGTGGACCTTGTCTCTGACCACGTTGGTCAGGGCACAGATGATGTTATCTGACACGTGCTGATGTAGGGCTGGGACGGCACACTATGAAAAGTAGTGGCGGCTGGGGACAGAGTACCGAGGGACAGCCACCGCCATGAGGTTCCTCAAAGCCTCTGTCTCTAACAGCGTATAAGGCAGCATCTCCAAGCTCAGCAGTTTGCCTACAGTATGTGCACATTTATGGCTTGTGTATGCGGGTGATTGGCAGTGTATTTGTGCTTCTTTTCAAAGGTCTGTTGTAGGGACAGTTGAACACTGCGCTTGGACACCTTGCTAAATGGTGTGGAGCATAGTGGAGATGAAGGGGTGCATGTAGGGCGGGAGGTGCTGGGCAGGGGGACTGATAGAGCCAGCACGTGACACAGAGGAAGGAGCAAGGGGGTGACTTGCACTCACTGAATGGCCTTGGTTCCACTGAGTGGGGTGTTTAGCACTCATATGCCTGTGCATGCTGGTAATGGTTAGGCTGGTAGTTGTAGCTTCCCTGCTGATGCTGGTGTGGCACACGTTGCACACTACAGTTTGTCGTTCATCCGCACTTTCTTTAAAAAACCTCCAGACTTGGGAACATCTAGGCCTAGCCATGGGAGTTTGACTCCATGAAACAGTTGCTAATCTACTTGCTCTGCCCCTGCTTCTCCCTCTGCACACCCCTGTTCCTCTTCCAACCGGTCCTGCAGGTGAACTTGATTCCCCCTCAAAAGCACGGTCTTCACTAGGCTTATCCACCCAGCTCGGGTCAGTCACCTCGTCCTCATCCACCAGCTCTTCCTCCAATTCCATCCCTCTGCTCCCCACTTTGAGTTAAATCAATGTCTGACAACCGGGTCTCATCATCATCATCAGACACCTCTTTCAACCTCACTTGCAAGTCCCCACTCTCATAACCCACTGACTGCATGAGCTGCATAGTTTGGGCATGATAGATCGACTGCTTCGGTTGCTCAGACTCAGGGAAGGGTCCAGAACAGAGTTCCTGGAAGCATAGTTCTGGTGGTGGATCTGAGTGGACTGCGTGGAAGACTGGGTGGTGGATAAGTTACTGGACACATTATCCACTATCCCCGTGATCACCTGTTCACACTGCTGCGGTTTCAATATCGGTCTACCATGAGACCCCGTAAGTTGGGCGAAGAAGCTAGGAAGGGAATGTCTGCGGTATGCCACTGCTCCCTCCTTAACAAGTGCTGCTGTGTCACCCTGCCCTGAACCACAGCCATTACCAACTGCATCGCTTGGAACGCCACACCCTCCTCCTCGTCCTTGACCCTTATCCCTGGGGTTCACCATTTTATGGACACTGCACAGTATGGAGCTTAGATATGCCTTAAGTTAAAAAAAACAAAAAAACAAAACAGAAATCAGAAAATATACTAGTGGTCCCACTGGTTTTTGAGGGGCTGTGGTATACAATCTGGTGGTGACTGCAGCTATACACTGTGTGACATCCCTTTTACTTTATGCAAGCAGTTGTAAACTTAGATAGGCCTTGCGTAAGAAATACAGAAATCAGAAAATATACTAGTGGTCCCACTGGTTTTTGAGGGGCTGTGGTATACAATCTGGTGGTGACTGCAGCTATACACTGTGTGACATCCCTTTTACTTTATGAAAGCAGTTGTAAACTTAGATAGGCCTTGCGTAAGAAATACAGAAATCAGAAAATATACTAGTGGTCCCACTAGTTTTTGGGGGGCTGTGGGATACAATCTGTTGGTGGCTCCACCAATACACTCTGTGACACCCCCTTTAGTCACCTACAGCCTCTGCTTGCCTCAATAAACTGCAGCAACGCCTGAACTTGCCCCAACACCGGCTGTTGTGCGATGTCAGCACTATGTGGAATTCCACCTATTATATGTTGGCCAGGGTGTGTGAGCAGCAGAGAGCATTAATGGAGTACCAGCTGCAAAATCCAATGGTGCCGCAAACTCAGCTCCCTCAATTTTCCAACCAGGACTGGCCATGGATGGCCGACATATGTGAGGTGCTGAGAATTTTTGAGGAATCCACCAAGAGAGTCAGCAGTGGTGATGCCGTTATAAGCCTTACCATCCCACTACTGGGCATCATCAAAGAATCTCTAATTTCCATAAGGGATAGTGCTCTAAACGCAGAGGAGGCCGGGATAGAGAGAGACTTAAGTGAGGTGGACACCCCTTCCACAGTTGGGGCAGCTTCTCAGCATTTAATGCAGGAGGAAGAGGAGGATAAGGACATGGAGGAGGCTGGCGCGTATACTCGTGAGGGTTGCCTCCCTTTCATTTTGCAGGGATGGGGAGAAGAGGAGGGTGAGGAGGAAATTGAGTGTGATCCTTCCGGAGGAGGCAGCTAAGTTATGCCGAATCAGAGTATTGCACACATGGCAGACTTTATGTTGGGCTGCTTTTTATGAGACCATCGTATTGTTAGAAGTATGGAGAGCAAACGGTACTGGATGTATACACTACTCGACCCCCAGTATAAGGAAAGGGTTTCCTCCTTTATTCTGGCAGAGGAGAGGACCAGTAGACTTGGGGAATACTACAGGGAACTTGTCAGAAACTTACCTCGCCTGGTTCCAGCGACGTCTGCTTCCAGCTCGGCTCCGGTGGCCGGCTCGGGAGTATGGCGTCGCTCCGCCCGCCGGAGCCTAGTGACTTCACGGAGACCCGACGGTCTCACGTGACTGTTAGCCGGCCGGATCGGCACACAGCTGAGCGGCTGACTCAATCAGCCTCTGGTCCGGGCTCCTGATCCAGTTTAATGTAAATTCAACGCGAGCTTCTAATCGCTGGCTATTAGGTTAGCCCCTGGTCCCAGCTTCCCTGTGTCTGTTCCTGTGTTCCCCATCCTAATCCCTCTGACTGTTTGACTTATTCTGACCCCGCCTGACCTGCGACTATCCGATTTGTATTGCTGATTCTGTACTGCGTTGCCCGTGTGGTTTGACTTGGCTTTGTTCACTACTCTCTATTGTGTTCTGTTTGTCTGCCTTGTTTTGTGTTCCACGTACTTAGTGTAGGGAACATCTTCGTGGTTGTCCGCCACCGCCTAGGGTCGACTGAGGCAAGTAGGCAGGGACAGTGGGTGGATTCAGATCTAGGGCCCACTGTCTGGTTGTGTTTGTACCTCTCTGAACCCTGATAGAACTCCTTCAAAATATGATGGAAATCTTTCCACCGACCATCCCTGCTGTTAGAGAAGAGAGTACACGTGAGAACACCTGTAAGTTCCAAATCCAACAGGGGAACACTTTCAAATGTGTGGAACACTTTCATGTCACCCCCTATGGAAACATCCACCACTGTACTACTGTACTACTAGTACCGTCAGGAGGGACAAAATGTCTTCCCTGATCCCTCACAGCCCTATACCTATTGGGTGTCCAAGCTGGACACATGGCATGAATTCTCCCTGTATGCCTTGGAGGTGCTGGCATGCCCTACCGCCAGTGTTATATCTGAACGAGTGTTTAGTGCAGCTGGGGGTATTATCACTGATAAGTGCAGCCGGCTATCCACTGACAGTGCTGACCGACTGACGCTCATTAAAATGAACAGGAACTGGATTGATAGAGAATTTGCATCTCCACCCGTGGAAAGCAGCCAAATGTGAAGTAGTTCCATGTAACTCTGATACACTTAATTTTCTCCTCCTCTTCCTCCTCAACCACCATAAAAGGGGCCTTTATTAAAGAGGGCAATTTTTTGTGGGGCTTAGCTCAAGAACCTACTTACATGGATTTTTTTTTTTTTTTTTTTTTGGGGGGGGGGGGGCTCACCTGTAGGGCCTACCTACATGCAATTTTTGGTAGGGGCTCACCGATACGGCCTACCAACATGCCAATTTTTTTTTTTTGGGGGGGGCACACCTGTAGGGCCTACCTGCAAGCAAATTTTTGGGGGGCTCACCGGTAGGGCCTACTAACTTGCAATTTATTTATTTATTTATTTATTTTTTTTTTTTGGGGGGGGGGTCACCTGTAGGGCCTACCTATGTGCATTTTTTTTTTTGGGGGGGGGGAGCTCACCTACAGGGCCTTCCATGCAAATTTTTTGGGGGATCACCTGTAGGGCCTACCTACATGCATTTTTGGGGGGGATCACCTGTAGAGCCTACCTGCATGCAATTTTTTTTTTTTTTTTTGGCTGGGGCTCACCTGTAGGGCCCACCTACATTCAATTTTTGGGGGAGCTCAACTCTAGGGCCTGCCAACATGCAATGTTTTTTTTTTTTTGGGGGGGGGGGTCACCTGTAGAGCCTACCTACACACAATTTTTTATTGAGGGGGGCTCACCCCTAGGACCTACCTACATGCATTTTTTTTTTATTTTTTATTTTTTTTGGGGGGGCGCTCACCTCTAGGGCCTACCTAGATGCAATTTATTTATTTTTATTTATTTTATTTTTTTTTGGGGGGGCTCACCTCTAGGACCTACCTGCATGCAATTTTTTTTGGGGGGGCTCACCTCTAGGACCTACTTACATGCAATTTTTGGGGGTGCTCACCTCTAGGGCCTATCTACGTGCAATTTTTTTTGGGGGGAGCCAGTTTATACTGTGATTTTGGGGTGTTAGATGCTTCCCCTGCTGTCCCAGTTGCATTCCAGTGATGTTGGCATCATTTCCTGAGGTGTCATTGTGGACTTGATGAACCTCCAAGTGGTCAAATAGATGTTTTTCAATAATCGAATAATTGTTCCCATAGACTTTAATGGGATCGAACATTCGATCGAATAGTCAAATATCATGGAGATATTCAAGTGAATATCGAATATTCCAATTTTTCACTACTCGTTCATTAAAATGTACAATTTTTTTGACAAAAATGCCCACATTTCATGAAAAATTACAAAATTAGCATTTAGTTACATGATAATTTTATTGCCAGTCTCATTACGCACGCGGCAATACTGAAAATGTGTACTTATTTATTTATTTATTTTCTACATTTATTATTGTATTGGGGGCTAGGGAGATATAATTTGTTGTGTACTTTATTTATTTATTTATTTGTGTGTCTGTTTTGTTTACTGTTGCCCTTTATTTTACTGTCCCACTTTACTATTTGATTGCCTAATTACAGGCACATTACATTGCAATGCAGATCTGCATTGCTTTTTAATGTGCCCATAATAAATAAAGCTGACAAGGCTCAGCCACCGTAGTTATAACTCAGGAGCCTTCAGGGAAGCCTCCTGGTGTCATAGCAACCATCGGGGCTGTGCGATCAATTCTGCACAGCCCTGATGGCAAAAGAGGGAAGATTATTCCTCTACTTTAAACTATAGGTGTTGCAATCAGCCTCATCGGGGCACCTATAGGGTTCACTGCTGCGATGCACACTCAGCACGGGCCGAGGCAGATGCGGCAGGTGCCTGGCTTTCACTGAAAGCCGGGACGCACCGTGGGATGGCACAAGCACAGCTCCTGCGGCCGTTATTTTCCACCACTACCGGCCTTCCTTTTTGAATTTCCGAACACTCCTGGTTGTAATCCTCCATACCGGGGACAAACTAAATCATCCTTCTGGAAAATACGTGAGAGTATTTTCAGAGTGTAATATTATCTATAATTAATAAACAGTTGAGTAATTTTGTTCTCTCCATTAAAGGGGTAGTGCGGCGGTAAACAATTATTCACAGAATAACACACATTACAAATGTATTCCTGTAAGTGAATATTATTAAACAGAGGCTCCTACTATACCTATTTTTTTTTTTTTTTCCATTTTCGTCCAAACATGTCTATTAATGGTGACTGATCTTTCATTTTCCAACCTACCTGACCAGATTCCTGCAGTTCCCAAATATCTCAACCCCCAGCTATTTTGCTCTACTAGTTTGTTGAGGTATCCCAGTTCTTTCCATTTTGTCAGGTAACGTAGCTTAGAGACCAGGAAGTAGTTCCTTAAATTAGGGATTGCTAGTTTTATTCTGGGCTTCTGACCTTTCCAAATTAAGTCACGTACTATCACCTCCAATTCCTATACAAGATTTGATAAAGTATAATAATTATGTCTAAATTTATTCTATCCACCATACTCAGAGGCAGTCACAGCCAGATCTTAACCCTAGCTCAAATCCTCTTAAGAGTTGGAACAACAATTAAGTTTGGGTATTTCCTCATATCCCTATCAACCACCACTCCTAAATATCTAAACGTGTTCCCCTTTTTCAGACAGTTTATATTTTCATGACTAATTTCTCTATCTAGAGGCACCAGAGCCATTTTTATCTAGTTATTTCTTAACCCAGAAAAGAAACCAAACTTTTCCATCATATCCATTATCAGGCCCTGAGATTCAATAGTATTTCTCACATACAACAAGATGTCATCCAGATACAGGGAAATTTTGTCCTCTCTCCCCCGACTTCCACACACCCCAATGAGGAAATTCTAATCCAAATTGCCAATGCCTCTACATAGAGGGAAAAGATGTGGGGGGAGAGAAGACAGAGAATTACAGAGTGTCGGACTCGCCTGTCATTCTCATTGTTGGACTCATCTCAGAAGCGCGCGCCGGGCTTCGGGCGCTCATATCCCCGTCACCCGACCATCTCCAGAAGCGGGACCCGGCGGGATTAGGTGAGTATAGGGTGCTGTAGCCGGGGATCGGGAGCCTGTCACCCCGGCACAGGGGGTGAAAGGTCCTCTTTAAATGATGGAAAAGAAGTTTCCTGAGAGATACTATCCTATAAAAATGTAAACATAATATATCTTGTGTAAAGTACGTGAGTAAATAGTGACAATGGTTCGTTCAAGCAGTTTAGATATCTATAGTGATATATAGCTATACTACTGAATACCTGGTAGTTTTGTGATGTGGTCTAGTATCCTCAATTCTTCTGTATCTTTTCAGTAGTTGTAGGTGTCGGGTTGGGAGCGGGCCCCAGCCGGTGGCTCCACTACTACCAACTCTCGGCATGCGGTGAGTAATCCAAAGGTTTTCCATGGAGTATCAGTGACGTCACTGTAGTAGTTGCCGTATTTCATGCAGGTCAAACATCTAACATGTTTCGGCGATCAGTGGTCTTGGCCTTGATGCATCATTTAAGCACACACTGTAGCGCCTTAAGTGTACACACATATTTTTGGCGTAATTGTAAAAAATGTTGATCCACTCTTGATCCACTTTTTCCCAAAACCATACTCCCCAACAGAGGCCAAAGGAAGGACCACTCCACCCTGTCGAATGCCTTTACTGCATCCAACATCTTCACGTCTGCAGTCTGTATATATACATTCCTACTGCACATACCCCGTGCAGTAGGAATGTATATAGACGTTCCTGACTGTGTTGGGGTTTGATTTGCGCAGGACCGCTGCAGTAAGAGCGGCCCCACACACATCAGTGTCCCGGGAGCTAAGGCCACAGGGCCGTTTCTAGGGGCGGGCGAGCCGGGCCACCGCACGGGGCGCCCACAGCTAGGGGGCGCAAGACGGCGCCCGACAGTACCCGGCCCGCAGCCCCTGCATCCTCAGGACTGGCCCGAGGATCTGGAATCTAAGTTCCAGATCCCCTGGCCAGAGAGACCTTTAGCTGTGCGTACAGCATGCACAGCTAAAGGAAATAGTGCTGGGGCAGAGACAGCGGCTTCCTGTGCAGGCCGCCTCTGTATGACAGGTGGCTGCCTGCACCGGAAGCCAGAAGAGGACGGACTCACCAAGAATAGGAGCTGGAGGCTGCAGGGGGAGAGGTGAGTAGCTGGTGGAACAACCTGCACAGAGGGAGCCGATATGTCCCGATAAGCCCGCCCCCCGCGATAAGCCCCGCCCCCGACGATAAGCCCCGCCCCTGGCGCCAGAGCTGACGGGTCACCCAGCTCTCCCCTAATCCTGTATGGCAGCGTATAATGGAGGTCACCCAGCTCTCCCCTAATCCTGTATGTCAGTGTAATGGAGGTCACCCAGCTCTCCCCTAATCCTGTATGTCAGTGTATAATGGAGATCACCCAGCTCTCCCCTAATCCTGTATGTCAGTGTATAATGGAGGTTACCCAGCTCTCCCCTAATCCTGTATGGCAGTGTATAATGGAGATCACCCAGCTCTCCCCTAATCCTGTATGTCAGTATAATGGAGATCACCCAGCTCTCCCCTAATCCTGTATGGCAGTGTATAATGGAGGTCACCCAGCTCTCCCCTAATCCTGTATGGCAGTGTATAATGGAGGTCACCCAGCTCTCCCCTAATCCTGTATGGCAGTGTATAATGGAGATCACCCAGCTCTCCCCTAATCCTGTATGTCAGTATAATGGAGGTCACCCAGCTCTCCCCTAATCCTGTATGTCAGTGTAATGAAGGTCACCCAGCTCTCCAATAATCCTGTATGTCAGTATAATGGAGGTCACCCAGCTCTCCCCTAATCCTGTATGTCAGTATAATGGAGATCACCCAGCTTTCCCCTAATCCATTATGTCAGTATAATGGAGGTCACCCAGCTCTCCCCTAATCCTGTATGTCAGTAAAATGGAGATCACCCATCTTTCCCCTAATCCTGTATGTCAGTATAATGGAGGTCACCCAGCTCTCCCCTAATCCTGTATGTCAGTGTAATGGAGGTCACCCAGCTCTCCCCTAATCCTGTATGTCAGTATAATGAATGTCACCCAGCTCTCCCCTAATCCTGTATGGCAGTGTATAATGGAGGTCACCCAGCTCTCCCCTAATCCTGTATGGCAGTGAATAATGGAGGTCACCCAGCTCTCCCCTAATCCTGTATGGCAGTGTATAATGGAGATCACCCAGCTCTCCCCTAATCCTGTATGTCAGTATAATGGAGGTCACCCAGCTCTCCCCTAATCCTGTATGTCAGTAAAATGGAGATCACCCATCTTTCCCCTAATCCTGTATGTCAGTATAATGGAGGTCACCCAGCTCTCCCCTAATCCTGTATGTCAGTATAATGGAGGTCACCCAGCTCTCCCCTAAACCTGTATGGCAGTATAATGGATGTCACCCAGCTCTCCCCAAATCCTGTATGGCAGTGTATAATGGAGGTCACCCAGCTCTCCCCTAATCCTGTATGGCAGTGTATAATGGAGGTCACCCAGCTCTCCTCTAATCCTGTATGTCAGTATAATGGATGTCACCCAGCTCTCCCCTAATCCTGTATGGCAGTGTATAATGGAGGTCACCCAGCTCTCCCCTAATCCTGTATGGCAGTGCATAATGGAGGTCACCCAGCTCTCCCTAATCCTGTATGGCAGTGTATAATGGAGATCACCCAGCTCTCCCCTAATCCTGTATGTCAGTATAATGGAGGTCACCCAGCTCTCCCCTAATCCTGTATGTCAGTGTAATGGAGGTCACCCAGCTCTCCCCTAATCCTGTATGTCAGTATAATGGAGGTCACCCAGCTCTCCCCTAATCCTGTATGTCAGTATAATGGAGATCACCCAGCTTTCCCCTAATCCTGTATGTCAGTATAATGGAGGTCACCCAGCTCTCCCCTAATCCTGTATGTCAGTAAAATGGAGATCACCCAGCTTTCCCCTAATCCTGTATGTCAGTATAATGGAGGTCACCCAGCTCTCCCCTAATCCTGTATGTCAGTGTAATGGAGGTCACCCAGCTCTCCCCTAATCCTGTATGTCAGTAAAATGGAGATCACCCAGCTTTCCCCTAATCCTGTATGTCAGTATAATGGAGGTCACCCAGCTCTCCCCTAAACCTGTATGGCAGTGTATAATGGAGGTCACCCAGCTCTCCCCTAATCCTGTATGTCAGTGTAATGGAGGTCACCCAGCTCTCCCCTATTCCTGTATGGCAGTATATAATGGAGATCACCCAGCTCTCCCCTATTCCTGTATGTCAGTGTATAATGGAGGTCACACAACTCTCCCCTAATCCTGTATGTCAGTATAATGGATGTCACCCAGCTCTCCCCTATTCCTGTATGGCAGTGTATAATGGAGGTCACCCAGCTCTCCCCTATTCCTGTATGGCAGTATAATGGAGGTCACACAACTCTCCCCTAATCCTGTATGTCAGTATAATGGAGGTCACCCAGCTCTCCCCTATTCCTGTATGGCAGTGTATAATGGAGGTCACCCCAGCTCTCCCCTATTCCTGTATGGCAGTGTATAATGGAGGTCACCCAGCTCTCCCCTAATCCTGTATGTCAGTGTATAATGGAGGTCACCCAGCTCTCCCCTATTCCTGTATGGCAGTGTATAATGGAGGTCACCCAGCTCTCCCCTAATCCTGTATGTCAGTTTAATGGAGGTCACCCAGCTCTCCCGTAATCCTGTATGGCAGTATATAATGGAGGTCACCCAGCTCTCCCCTAATTCTGTATGGCAGTGTATAATGGAGGTCACCCAGCTCTCCCCTATTCCTGTATGGCAGTTTATAATGGAGATCACCCAGCTCTCCCCTAATCCTGTATGTCAGTATAATGGAGGTCACCCAGCTCTCCCCTAATCCTGTATGGCAGCATATAATGGAGGTCACCCAGCTCTCCCCTATTCCTGTATGGCAGTGTATAATGGAGGACACCCAGCTCTCCCCTAATCTTGTATGTCAGTGTACAATGGAGATCACCCAGCTCTCCCCTAATCCTGTATGTCAGTATAATGGAGGTCACCCAGCTCTCCTAGCATCCTGTATGTCAGTGTATAATGGAGATCACCCAGCTCTCCCCTAATCCTGTATGTCAGTATAATGGAGATCACCCAGCTCTCCCCTAATCCTGTATGTCAGTATAATGGAGGTCACCCAGCTCTCCTATCATCCTGTATGTCAGTGTATAATGGAGATAACCCAGCTCTCCCCTAATCCTGTATGTCAGTATAATGGAGATCACCCAGCTCTCCCCAAATCCAGTAGGTCAGTGTATAATGGAGGTCACCCAGCTCTCCTAGTATCCTGTATGTCAGTGTATAATGGAGGTCCCCCAGCTCTCCTAGCATCCTTTATGTCAGTGTATAATGGAGATCACCCAGCTCTCCCCTAATCCTGTATGTCAGTATAATGGAGGTCACCCAGCTCTCCCCTAATCCTGTATGGCAGTGTATAATGGAGGTCACCCAGCTCTCCCCTAATCCTGTATGTCAGTATAATGGAGGTCATCCAGCTCTCCCAGCATCCTGTATGTCAGTGTAATGGATGTCATCCAGCTCTCCCAGCATCCTGTATGTCAGTGTAATGGATGTCATCCAGCTCTCCCAGCATCCTGTATGTCAGTGTATAATAGTGGTCACCCAGCTTTCCCAGCATCCTGTATGTCAGTGTAATGGAGGTCATCCAGCTCTCCCAGCATCCTGTATGTCAGTGTATAATAGAGGTCACCCAGCTTTCCCAGCATCCTGTATGTCAGTGTAATGGAGGTCATCCAGCTCTCCCAGCATCCTGTATGTCAGTGTAATGGATGTCATCCAGCTCTCCCAGCATCCTGTATGTCAGTGTATTATAGAGGTCACCCAGCTTTCCCAGCATCCTGTATGTCAGTGTAATGGAGGTCATCCAGCTCTCCCAGCATCCTGTATGTCAGTGTAATGGAGGTCATCCAGCTCTCCCAGCATCCTGTATGTCAGTGTAATGGAGGTCATCCAGCTCTCCCACCATACAGTTTGGGACCTTATAGGTGGGAAAGGAGAAGGAAGTTTCTGGAAGTGCGAATCCTGAGATGTTTTTCTGGCAGGTTCAGAAGAGATGAATTGTAGTTGCAAGAAACCATCATGGTGGTCTGAGCCGGATGAGAGAAAAAGTGAAAGTGACACCCCAGATTAAAGAAGACGTCACCTGTGAGTCCCTGTATGATGAATTTGTATTGAGTTAGAACATTATCTGTTAGGAGCGCTGCACTGCTCTATGCTGCAATACACACACTGCTTCTCCCTAGTATCCTGAATCTTGATAAAAGTCCCCCTTCCTTCCCCAGCGCTTTTATCAAAACTAGCCCTGTTTGCCAAAATGACCTAGAAACTGCCCTATATATATATATATATATATATATATATATATATATATATATATATATATATATATAATACTTTGCTTGGTCCTTTTAGGTTGTAAACACACAACTTTTTGGGAGGGGAAAACTGCCACTGCAGTTTCTATACCAAAACCAGAAGTGGGTCCAACAGAAAAAAGAAGTACAAATCCTCCCTTTATATTTTCCATCCCATTTGAACCCATTTCCGGCTTTGGCACAAAAACTGTAATGTGTAAAAACAGTCTTGTGTCCTGAATTTTATTTTTAATTATTTATTTATTTATTTATTTCAAATGTTTTAAATTGACAGTAAATTCTAAGAAAACCAAATAAGACGTGCTGCTCCAAAGTTAAAACGGAGAAAGACAAAAGGTGACAAAAGAAAAACTGTGTGTGAACAAATAATAAAAAATGTCCACTGTTTGCAAAAGACGTCCGAAAATAATAATTATGTTGAGGCCATGTTCACGCAACGTCAAAAATAGAGAAAAGGCGCCCGATTTTGATATTTAAAAAAATGGCAGTTTTTGCCGTGGACGTCAAAATAATAAGGCTATGCGCACACAATGTTTTTTCAGCCCCGTTTAAAATGACGTCCGTTATTTTGAGTCTAAAATAACGGACGTCATTTAGCTTTAAATAACAGACTTTTTTACCGCGGACGGCAAAATAATGAACATGAACATTATTTTCAGACGTCTTTTGCAAACAGCGGACGTTTTTATTAGTAGTTCACACACAGTTTTTCTTTTGTCACCGTTCTTTCTCCATTTTTACTATTAAATTCAATGGACTTTTCAATTAAGCCGCACCCAAAGGGCAATTAGTAACCCCAAACTAAAATAATGTGCAAACACCAGTCACTGCACTAAGGGATGCCAGACAGCCAAATGAGGTATGTTATTTTACGACTCAAAATAACGTCCGTCATTTTAAACGGCGCTGAAAAAACATTGTGTGCACATAGCTTTATTATTTTAACGACCACGGGGAAAACGTCCGTATTCAATGCATTGTGTGCATTGGACGTCTGTCTTCTCTTTGACTTCAATGCACTGCCATTGCAGTCAGTTAAATTGTGGCAAAAATGGACGTTTTTTTTTTTTTTTTAAATATCAAAATCGGACTTCTTTACCTTTATTTTTGATGTTGTGTGAACATATCCTTACGTCATTTGCCTACAGGCCTGATCCAATTATTGCAGCTCTGTAGTATAACTGGAATAAAGTTGATCTGTAATATCAAATATACTGTGCACATCCAAACTTGTGTTGTTTCCAGAACACATTTTTTACTAATCTTTGATGAAGAAAAAAATTACAACAGTTAGTCTCATGTATAGTCACTCAAGATGAGGGAATTTACAGTAATAACTAAGTGAAGCACTTTATTATCGCTGTAATCTGCTTATCAGCCGGCCTGCCCTGGGAAAAGCTGGGGAAAAGCCAGGGAAACTTCACCCAGGACTTTCCCAGGACTGGATTCAGCTTTTCCTGGCAGCCGACTGATAAGCAGATTGCAGAGATAACAAAGTGCTTTGCTTAGTTATTACTAGAGATGAGCAGGGAGTGAAATATTTGAATATTCAAATATCAAGTCGAGTAGACCCTGATACTCGAATATTTGATCGAATAACGAATTCCTATGGGAGAAAAAATGCTTGACACTTGGAAATTAAAATTTGACCACATGGAGGTCACCCAGTCCACAATGACACCTCAGGAAATGAAATCAACACCTCTGGAATTCATCTGGGACAGCAGGGAAGCATGTTGGGTGCATCTTACATGCCAAGGTCGCAGTATTACTCCACTATCACAGCCTCTCAACTCTACACTCCAAAAAACAATATAACTTCTATGTAAAGTGGAAAAAATACATGAAAACCTTCTTTCCTTTACAGTAATATGGACAGAAAGACAACATTTTACGTCAAAGAAATATTTTCATGCACCCCTTTAAATCACGTTGGCCTATGACAACCACAGATGGCACAGACAAGGGGGAAATCACACAGCACCCACCCCTAACTGTTATAGTGTGTGTGATGCCGTCAGACAAGTCCTCTTAAAATTTTCAAAGTCATCTGCCACTTCCATATGCCCTTAATACACATAAGGAGTGTGAGTCTAATGGCACACAAGAAGTATACAGCCATATACCCTCTCTATGACGTAATAGAATGCCCTACAGCAGGCAACAGGCGTTGAACTTTTTTATGCTGCGCACAGCATGCAAGAGTAGTACCAAGCTTTTATTTCTGGCCTTGGCACACAAGGAGTATACAGCCGTATACCCTATATACACAGATAGGCTATGTTCACACTACGTAAGCTTCCGGCCGTAGTGCGCTCCGTGAATATGGGCCGGAACACTTACGTAGTTAGCGTACAATGCAAAGTATACGATCCCGGCCGCACAGTTCACACTTCGTATGAATGTACGCCGGGATCGTAAACGGCGCCGTAAGAAATGAACCAGACCATTGTTTCCGACGGATAAGGCTGTAACTTCGCCCGTAGCGTATCCGCGAATCCGTACGAAGTGGTGATTTCTTCATTTTTCCACTCTTCTATGCAGATCCAAAAGGTTCTGTGGGGTGTCCAGGCTAGGCGAAGATTTCCAAGTAAAAGACCGCTGTCAGATCGCTTCGTAGGGGGCTCGGGAAGCGTAAGTAGCCTACGGGCGTACGTTCGCAATGCGTACGCATTGCGTACACATTGCGTACGCATCCGCCCGCACATCGAATATTCGCCCACGCCCGTTGTTTCAGCCGCACATGTACGGCGCCGTACGAAATGCGTACGGCTTTGTACGTAGTGTGAACATAGCCATACACTGCAGCCTATTTCTCACAGAGAATACACTCAGCTGCCTGTCTGTCGAACGCACCTATGTGACCTATGTGCTGTTAGTCGTTTTAATAACAATACATCTCTGCTTCACTAATATCTACTCAGCATTATACAGATCAGATCAAATGTATTATTCTTACCCAATGCAGATTAGGTTTTTACGACATGGTCTGTGAGTCTCCAGTTTCTTGCAGTGCTATGTACAGTAAAGATCCCTCCTATAATGAAGTCTCCTTCCTGAGAATATTTGTAGTCAAAGGGTAATTCTGATGTTACAAGATCACATTGGGCTGTAGGGTCCTGGATCTCAGAGATGCAGACGGTCACACAGAGAAGCAAGAACAGTAACATCATGCTCAGTAGAAGAGGCTTGTGTTCCTCCAATGTCCCATCAGATGTATCAGCAGCAGCAGTACAGGAATGTAAGGAGTCATTCAGCAATGCTGAGGAGCTTGTAGCAGGGAGAGATTTATATAACCAGTTACAATGTATTTCAACCTGGAAATAAAGTATAGATCTGTTTAAGCCTTACTGTTTTAGAACCACCAGGGATGCACCTAAAGACGACGTTATATTTTGAAGAAACTGATTTTTATCTGATTTAAACTCAAAAATAAACCAGCAAATCTTTAGAATGAAACATGAAAAGTTATTGTAAAGGACAATGGGGAACCATACAATAACAATGACCCATATGAGGTCTTTTTTTTTCTTCTCAACACCAATCATACTGGTAGAGATGAGCGAAGCAGTCCAAAATTTATTTCACGAGTTCAAGAATATTGGGTGGGATTTGCGATAATGATGAAATTTAATTAAAACAGGCAAACTATTGTAGCTACAATAGTGGGACTATTACAGAGTAATGTTTTCTTAACAGCTGTTGTTCTGACAGGAAAGGAACTATCAGGTCTGTACCTGTAGTCTGAAACAATGGCTTAATCTCTGCCCAGGTTTATTCATCAGCCAAACCCATGTCCCTGTTGTTGTAGTCTGGTAATTTCAGATTTAAGCTCTTTTTGTCTTTGGTGGCTGACAGGTCTGATGACTTTCAGCTATCACTTGTGCAGGTGTGTGCTCTGTGAGATCAGGAGATCATGGTGTCTTTACACAGAGAGATTATCTGACACATTTTTGAAGCCACAAGTCAGGAACAGACTAGAAACAGTGAATATTTCATAAAGGGAAGACTAAAAATTAAAAAAAAAAAAAAAAAAAACAAAACTGGGGAGCGATGTCATATCTTCATCCAACCTTTATAATACTATCACTGTAAACATGGAATGTACTCACTCAATGGAGGGGAGAAACCTATCTCCCCGAACTCCAGGATCACCCTTGCCTGTTTGCAGGAGAAGCAGCTCCTTTCTTCAGCTGAGTCCGGCCGGCTCCTCGTCAATGGGTGAGGTTCCCATCTGATCGCCAAGAACAATACCGCTCCCAAAGTACGTTTTTTAGTTTTGGTTTTCTGCTATAAAGGAAGACTGAGATTTCTCTCTTTTTAAGGGGTACTCCAGCCCGGGGTCGTATTTAAGCTATGGCCGGGGGAGAGGGTGGTTAATTATGGCAGCAATCACTTACCTCCCGGTTTCAGCTTCGGGTCCCGGATCACGCCACTCCGTACACCCGTCCCGTGGCCGCTTCCTGGTGTGAGCTGCGGCATAAGACGTGAATTGTCAAGGCAGCTCAGCCATTCAGTGGCCATAGAGGAGCCACTCAGCCGCTGAATGGCTGAGCTGCCTTGAGACGTCACGTCTCATGCCGCAGCTCACACCAGGAAGCGGCCGCAGGATGGGTGTATGGGGTGGCCGCGATCCGGGACCCGGCGCTGGAACAGAGGAGGGAAGTGATCGTACTCGTTACTCATAGGAGCATCTTGCGATACTGAGAAAATGGCCTAATCCCTTTTCTGTAAGTTGGGTGCAATTTCTCAGGCGATGAACATGCAGGAGACTCTTTGGTACATCCTGCGATCACGTGGGACCCAAACATGTGATGTAAAAATTGCTGCCGGCGGCTACTCACTCACATGCATGTGGAATGGAATAGGGACAGAGCTGCTGCTCGTCAGAGAGAGCGTTGAGGAGGGAATTAGCATTCCAGTAGGCAGGATACTATATAATAAACTCAACAGCCCTTTTAAGGGCTTAAAATCTTTATTTTTTTTTATTACTCCAGACTGCTGGCTGGGACTTGCAGTGCAGCTGACACGATTTTAGCAGCACGCTGTGGTGATCGGCAGAAAGGGGACAGCTGGTGTTGCATACAGACCCAAAGAAGTCTTAAGTACTATTATATTTTTTTGTGGCTGGGTGCTGTTGTTGTACATGATATTGCTGTGATTTGTAGTACAGCTGCATAGAACCTCACTGCTCATTGTCCTGTGTAACAAGTGCATAGATCATATACCACCACTTGCACAGACTATACGACAACCTTAAAAAATTAGTGTGATCAGTATATTTTCGTATGTCTTTATTTCTCCGTGCAGCCATTTCCAAGCTCACTGCTAATTGCCCTGTGTAAGAGGATGGCATACAGTATATAGCTGCATTTACCCACAGATTGTATACGACAACCTCCAAAAAGTAGTGTGACCATATATTTCTTATTTCTTCATTTTTTTTTTGCAGTCCATATCCAAGCTCACTGCTAATAGCCCTGTTAAGAGGGTGGCAATGGCATACAGTATATGGCTAGGTTCACACTAGTAACTGTGCGGCTGTATTTTTATGCGGCTGTAAATGTGCGGATGAAACTCCGGCCGTGGGAAAAAAATAGACATGCGGCTCAAAAACATACGGTCATTTACTTGGAAATCTGGTTCAACTAAAAATAATAAATAAAATCTTAAGAAAGTGATGCAACACCTCTGGATGCATCTGGGAAAGCAGGGAACACAGTTTACATGAATTGCTATTACGGGGTTTGCTATCCTCTGCACTAATGCCAATGTCTCTCATGGTTAATCTATTAAATAAATAAAACACATTTTCGTTGTAATAAAGTGCCTTTCGTTATTCAATAATTAAATTTAAACTAATCCATCATTTTGCAATTAAATATACTGTTAAAATAAATAGATATATAAATAAATGTATATTATATATATATTTATTTTTGACAGTATATTTAATTGCACAATGATGGATTCGTTAGAATTAAATTATTTACCAACGAAAATGAATTTATTTCAACGAAATTGTGTTGTATTAATTAAATATTAATTAGTACAGGAAGCTCCATAAGCCGTTAATTATATTGCCGGCAATAGAGCTTTCTGTACTAATCATCACTTTACTTTATGAAAACATCAAATGTTTCTTCTATTATGTTATCACAATAGCATTATTAGAAGAAACATTTAGAATTATATGTGCGCTCAGCTGATTGGCTGATCGGCTCAGCGCACGTATAATTAGCGGATCCGCAGCACAGTGACTTCATTGTGCTGCGGACCAGCGAAGAGACAACATCGGGGGAGTATAGAGCTACTTACCCCCCCCCTCCCCATCCACTGCACCCTCCCAGCAAGGGAGGTGGGGTCAGTTAACCCCTTCCTGCTGGGATGGGTGCAGTCTGACATCAGTCTGGCCCCCAGGGTTAAGGGGGATGCAATACATCCTCCCTTAACCCCTTGGGGCCAGACTGTAAGCAGCGATCTGGTAAGATGCTGCATACTGTAAGGAGCACAAACCGCTCACAATGAGGTGTTGTGCTATGTTTGTGTGTTTTGTGTGTTTCCCCCTTTTTGTTTTCAGATATCGGTTCCTGTGGATTAGTGGATTACGGGACTACGTCAGACCAGAGTTTTTTTAATGTTTTTTTTTTTTTATAAAATGGTCAAGGAGGGTGTGGGGTGTTTTTATTGGATAATTTTTTTTTAACTTGTGTCTTGTCTTTATTTCTTTAATTTATAGACTTAGGTTGGAAGCGTCTAATAGACGGAATCCATGCTAATTGGGGAATAGGTGTAGCCGGTATAAATGGCTAACAATAACCCATATTATATAACCCAGTACCCAATGCCACCAGGGGTACTGGGAAGAGCCGTGCCAGTGGTCCCGGAGCGTCAAAATTGGCGTCTGGACGGGCGGCTAAGCAGGGTGGCTGGTAAGATTAGGCTGGGGAGTGGCCTAAACCAATGGCTCTTACCA
>NW_027210326.1:40000-82656 GCF_027789765.1 Dendropsophus ebraccatus | reverse complement strand
CGCAGTAGTCAAGGTACCATTTTATTTCTATATATTTGGGGGGCCAATATAGACCTCTGCATACTGCTAAGATTCTGAGAAGTTACCCCATTTTTTTTTTTTTTTTTTTTTTTTTTTACAGTAGTCATTTACTATATGGATGGGTGGATGCATGCATGCCCAAACCTCTTACCCCCACCCAAAATAAAGCCCTTGCTGGGTGCGTAGCCGTGTGTGCATGCCACTCTGGCCGTTCTTATCCGCTCTCTGGGGGCGTGCACAAGTGGTGGCATTGCTAATGCAATGTCCTGCCTTGGTTGCCATGGCAACACAAGTCAAAGTTCATATCCAGCCAGCTCATAGGGCAAAGGTCGTATCCAGCTAGCTGGGGTGATGTCATCAAGGCAGCGATGACATATATAGGTGCCTATATAGGGGCAGGCAGCTTAGTTGCAGCCAGGCTTGCAACCAGGTAGGTAGCGTAGGTAGGTAGCTGGTAAGGTAAGTGCAGGCAGGTGTAGATCAAACCATTTTATTTCTATATATTTGGGGGGCCAATATAGACCTCTGCATACTGCTAAGATTCTGAGAAGTTACCCCATTTTTTTATTTTTTATTTTTTTTTTTTACAGTAGTCATTTACTATGTGGATGGGTGGATGCATGCATGCCCAAACCTCTTACCCCACCCAAAATAAAGCCCTTGCTGGGTGCGTAGCCGTGTGTGCATGCCACTCTGGCCGTTCTTATCCGCTCTCTGGGGGCGTGCACAAAGTGGTGGCATTGCTAATGCAATGTCCTGCCTTGGTTGCCATGGCAACACAAGTCAAAGTTATATCCAGCCAGCTCATAGGGCAAAGGTCGTATCCAGCTAGCTGGGGTGATGTCATCAAGGCAGCGATGACATATATAGGTGCCTATATAGGGGCAGGCAGCTTAGTTGCAGCCAGGCTTGCAACCAGGTAGGTAGCGTAGGTAGGTAGCTGGTAAGGTAAGTGCAGGCAGGTGTAGATCAAACCATTTTATTTCTATATATTTGGGGGGCCAATATAGACCTCTGCATACTGCTAAGATTCTGAGAAGTTACCCCATTTTTTTTTTTTTTTTTTTTTTTTTTTACAGTAGTCATTTACTATATGGATGGGTGGATGCATGCATGCCCAAACCTCTTACCCCACCCAAAATAAAGCCCTTGCTGGGTGCGTAGCCGTGTGTGCATGCCACTCTGGCCGTTCTTATCCGCTCTCTGGGGGCGTGCACAAAGTGGTGGCATTGCTAATGCAATGACCTGCCTTGGTTGCCATGGCAACACAAGTCAAAGTTCATATCCAGCCAGCTCATAGGGCAAAGGTCGTATCCAGCTAGCTGGGGTGATGTCATCAAGGCAGCGATGACATATATAGGTGCCTATATAGGGGCAGGCAGCTTAGTTGCAGCCAGGCTTGCAACCAGGTAGGTAGCGTAGGTAGGTAGCTGGTAAGGTAAGTGCAGGCAGGTGTAGATCAAACCATTTTATTTCTATATCTTTGGGGGGCCAATATAGACCTCTGCATACTGCTAAGATTCTGAGAAGTTACCCCATTTTTTTTTTTTTTTTTTTTTTTTTTTTTTTTTACAGTAGTCATTTACTATATGGATGGGTGGATGCATGCATGCCCAAACCTCTTACCCCACCCAAAATAAAGCCCTTGCTGGGTGCGTAGCCGTGTGTGCATGCCACTCTGGCCGTTCTTATCCGCTCTCTGGGGGCGTGCACAAAGTGGTGGCATTGCTAATGCAATGTCCTGCCTTGGTTGCCATGGCAACACAAGTCAAAGTTCATATCCAGCCAGCTCATAGGGCAAAGGTCGTATCCAGCTAGCTGGGGTGATGTCATCAAGGCAGCGATGACATATATAGGTGCCTATATAGGGGCAGGCAGCTTAGTTGCAGCCAGGCTTGCAACCAGGTAGGTAGCGTAGGTAGGTAGCTGGTAAGGTAAGTGCAGGCAGGTGTAGATCAAACCATTTTATTTCTATATATTTGGGGGGCCAATATAGACCTCTGCATACTGCTAAGATTCTGAGAAGTTACCCCATTTTTTTTTATTTTTTTATTTTTTTTTTACAGTAGTCATTTACTATATGGATGGGTGGATGCATGCATGCCCAAACCTCTTACCCCACCCAAAATAAAGCCCTTGCTGGGTGCGTAGCCGTGTGTGCATGCCACTCTGGCCGTTCTTATCCGCTCTCTGGGGGCGTGCACAAAGTGGTGGCATTGCTAATGCAATTGACCTGCCTTGGTTGCCATGGCAACACAAGTCAAAGTTCATATCCAGCCAGCTCATAGGGCAAAGGTCGTATCCAGCTAGCTGGGGTGATGTCATCAAGGCAGCGATGACATATATAGGTGCCTATATAGGGGCAGGCAGCTTAGTTGCAGCCAGGCTTGCAACCAGGTAGGTAGCGTAGGTAGGTAGCTGGTAAGGTAAGTGCAGGCAGGTGTAGATCAAACCATTTTATTTCTATATATTTGGGGGGCCAATATAGACCTCTGCATACTGCTAAGATTCTGAGAAGTTACCCCATTTTTTTTATTTTTTTTTTTTTTTTACAGTAGTCATTTACTATATGGATGGGTGGATGCATGCATGCCCAAACCTCTTACCCCACCCAAAATAAAGCCCTTGCTGGGTGCGTAGCCGTGTGTGCATGCCACTCTGGCCGTTCTTATCCGCTCTCTGGGGGCGTGCACAAAGTGGTGGCATTGCTAATGCAATGTCCTGCCTTGGTTGCCATGGCAACACAAGTCAAAGTTCATATCCAGCCAGCTCATAGGGCAAAGGTCGTATCCAGCTAGCTGGGGTGATGTCATCAAGGCAGCGATGACATATATAGGTGCCTATATAGGGGCAGGCAGCTTAGTTGCAGCCAGGCTTGCAACCAGGTAGGTAGCGTAGGTAGGTAGCTGGTAAGGTAAGTGCAGGCAGGTGTAGATCAAACCATTTTATTTCTATATATTTGGGGGGCCAATATAGACCTCTGCATACTGCTAAGATTCTGAGAAGTTACCCCATTTATTTTTATTTATTTTTTTTTTTTTTTACAGTAGTCATTTACTATATGGATGGGTGGATGCATGCATGCCCAAACCTCTTACCCCACCCAAAATAAAGCCCTTGCTGGGTGCGTAGCCGTGTGTGCATGCCACTCTGGCCGTTCTTATCCGCTCTCTGGGGGCGTGCACAAGGTGGTGGCATTGCTAATGCATTGACCTGCCTTGGTTGCCATGGCAACACAAGTCAAAGTTCATATCCAGCCAGCTCATAGGGCCAAAGGTCGTATCCAGCTAGCTGGGGTGATGTCATCAAGGCAGCGATGACATATATAGGTGCCTATATAGGGGCAGGCAGCTTAGTTGCAGCCAGGCTTGCAACCAGGTAGGTAGCGTAGGTAGGTAGCTGGTAAGGTAAGTGCAGGCAGGTGTAGATCAAACCATTTTATTTCTATATATTTGGGGGGGCCAATATAGACCTCTGCATACTGCTAAGATTCTGAGAAGTTACCCCATTTATTTATTTATTTATTTATTTTTTTTTACAGTAGTCATTTACTATATGGATGGGTGGATGCATGCATGCCCAAACCTCTTACCCCACCCAAAATAAAGCCCTTGCTGGGTGCGTAGCCGTGTGTGCATGCCACTCTGGCCGTTCTTATCCGCTCTCTGGGGGCGTGCACAAGGTGGTGGCATTGCTAATGCATTGACCTGCCTTGGTTGCCATGGCAACACAAGTCAAAGTTCATATCCAGCCAGCTCATAGGGCAAAGGTCGTATCCAGCTAGCTGGGGTGATGTCATCAAGGCAGCGATGACATATATAGGTGCCTATATAGGGGCAGGCAGCTTAGTTGCAGCCAGGCTTGCAACCAGGTAGGTAGCGTAGGTAGGTAGCTGGTAAGGTAAGTGCAGGCAGGTGTAGATCAAACCATTTTATTTCTATATATTTGGGGGGCCAATATAGACCTCTGCATACTGCTAAGATTCTGAGAAGTTACTCCATTTATTTATTTATTTATTTATTTATTTTTTTTACAGTAGTCATTTACTATATGGATGGGTGGATGCATGCATGCCCAAACCTCTTACCCCACCCAAAATAAAGCCCTTGCTGGGTGCGTAGCCGTGTGTGCATGCCACTCTGGCCGTTCTTATCCGCTCTCTGGGGGCGTGCACAAGGTGGTGGCATTGCTAATGCATTGACCTGCCTTGGTTGCCATGGCAACACAAGTCAAAGTTCATATCCAGCCAGCTCATAGGGCAAAGGTCGTATCCAGCTAGCTGGGGTGATGTCATCAAGGCAGCGATGACATATATAGGTGCCTATATAGGGGCAGGCAGCTTAGTTGCAGCCAGGCTTGCAGCCAGGTAGGTAGCGTAGGTAGGTAGCTGGTAAGGTAAGTGCAGGCAGGTGTAGATCAAACCATTTTATTTCTATATATTTGGGGGGCCAATATAGACCTCTGCATACTGCTAAGATTCTGAGAAGTTACCCCATTTATTTTATTTTTTTTATTTTTATTTTTTTACAGTAGTCATTTACTATATGGATGGGTGGATGCATGCATGCCCAAACCTCTTACCCCACCCAAAATAAAGCCCTTGCTGGGTGCGTAGCCGTGTGTGCATGCCACTCTGGCCGTTCTTATCCGCTCTCTGGGGGGCGTGCACAAGGTGGTGGCATTGCTAATGCATTGACCTGCCTTGGTTGCCATGGCAACACAAGTCAAAGTTCATATCCAGCCAGCTCATAGGGCAAAGGTCGTATCCAGCTAGCTGGGGTGATGTCATCAAGGCAGCGATGACATATATAGGTGCCTATATAGGGGCAGGCAGCTTAGTTGCAGCCAGGCTTGCAGCCAGGTAGGTAGCGTAGGTAGGTAGCTGGTAAGGTAAGTGCAGGCAGGTGTAGATCAAACCATTTTATTTCTATATATTTGGGGGGCCAATATAGACCTCTGCATACTGCTAAGATTCTGAGAAGTTACCCCATTTATTTTTATTTTTTTTATTTTTTTTTTTTACAGTAGTCATTTACTATATGGATGGGTGGATGCATGCATGCCCAAACCTCTTACCCCACCCAAAATAAAGCCCTTGCTGGGTGCGTAGCCGTGTGTGCATGCCACTCTGGCCGTTCTTATCCGCTCTCTGGGGGCGTGCACAAGGTGGTGGCATTGCTAATGCATTGACCTGCCTTGGTTGCCATGGCAACACAAGTCAAAGTTCATATCCAGCCAGCTCATAGGGCAAAGGTCGTATCCAGCTAGCTGGGGTGATGTCATCAAGGCAGCGATGACATATATAGGTGCCTATATAGGGGCAGGCAGCTTAGTTGCAGCCAGGCTTGCAAGCCAGGTAGGTAGCGTAGGTAGGTAGCTGGTAAGGTAAGTGCAGGCAGGTGTAGATCAAACCATTTTATTTCTATATATTTGGGGGGCCAATATAGACCTCTGCATACTGCTAAGATTCTGAGAAGTTACCCCATTTTTTTTTTTTTTTTTTTTTTTTTTTTACAGTAGTCATTTACTATGTGGATGGGTGGATGCATGCATGCCCAAACCTCTTACCCCACCCAAAATAAAGCCCTTGCTGGGTGCGTAGCCGTGTGTGCATGCCACTCTGGCCGTTCTTATCCGCTCTCTGGGGGCGTGCACAAGGTGGTGGCATTGCTAATGCATTGACCTGCCTTGGTTGCCATGGCAACACAAGTCAAAGTTCATATCCAGCCAGCTCATAGGGCAAAGGTCGTATCCAGCTAGCTGGGGTGATGTCATCAAGGCAGCGATGACATATATAGGTGCCTATATAGGGGCAGGCAGCTTAGTTGCAGCCAGGCTTGCAACCAGGTAGGTAGCGTAGGTAGGTAGCTGGTAAGGTAAGTGCAGGCAGGTGTAGATAAAAACCATTTTATTTCTATATATTTGGGGGGCCAATATAGACCTCTGCATACTGCTAAGATTCTGAGAAGTTACCCCATTTATTTTTATTTTATTTTTTTTTTTTTTTTTTTTACAGTAGTCATTTACTATATGGATGGGTGGATGCATGCATGCCCAAACCTCTTACCCCACCCAAAATAAAGCCCTTGCTGGGTGCGTAGCCGTGTGTGCATGCCACTCTGGCCGTTCTTATCCGCTCTCTGGGGGCGTGCACAAGGTGGTGGCATTGCTAATGCATTGACCTGCCTTGGTTGCCATGGCAACACAAGTCAAAGTTCATATCCAGCCAGCTCATAGGGCAAAGGTCGTATCCAGCTAGCTGGGGTGATGTCATCAAGGCAGCGATGACATATATAGGTGCCTATATAGGGGCAGGCAGCTTAGTTGCAGCCAGGCTTGCAACCAGGTAGGTAGCGTAGGTAGGTAGCTGGTAAGGTAAGTGCAGGCAGGTGTAGATCAAACCATTTTATTTCTATATATTTGGGGGGCCAATATAGACCTCTGCATACTGCTAAGATTCTGAGAAGTTACCCCATTTATTTTTATTTTTTTTTTTTTTTTTTTTTTTACAGTAGTCATTTACTATATGGATGGGTGGATGCATGCATGCCCAAACCTCTTACCCCACCCAAAATAAAGCCCTTGCTGGGTGCGTAGCCGTGTGTGCATGCCACTCTGGCCGTTCTTATCCGCTCTCTGGGGGCGTGCACAAGGTGGTGGCATTGCTAATGCATTGACCTGCCTTGGTTGCCATGGCAACACAAGTCAAAGTTCATATCCAGCCAGCTCATAGGGCAAAGGTCGTATCCAGCTAGCTGGGGTGATGTCATCAAGGCAGCGATGACATATATAGGTGCCTATATAGGGGCAGGCAGCTTAGTTGCAGCCAGGCTTGCAACCAGGTAGGTAGCGTAGGTAGGTAGCTGGTAAGGTAAGTGCAGGCAGGTGTAGATAAAAACCATTTTATTTCTATATATTTGGGGGGCCAATATAGACCTCTGCATACTGCTAAGATTCTGAGAAGTTACCCCATTTATTTTTATTTTATTTTATTTTATTTTTTTTTACAGTAGTCATTTACTATATGGATGGGTGGATGCATGCATGCCCAAACCTCTTACCCCACCCAAAATAAAGCCCTTGCTGGGTGCGTAGCCGTGTGTGCATGCCACTCTGGCCGTTCTTATCCGCTCTCTGGGGGCGTGCACAAGGTGGTGGCATTGCTAATGCATTGACCTGCCTTGGTTGCCATGGCAACACAAGTCAAAGTTCATATCCAGCCAGCTCATAGGGCAAAGGTCGTATCCAGCTAGCTGGGGTGATGTCATCAAGGCAGCGATGACATATATAGGTGCCTATATAGGGGCAGGCAGCTTAGTTGCAGCCAGGCTTGCAACCAGGTAGGTAGCGTAGGTAGGTAGCTGGTAAGGTAAGTGCAGGCAGGTGTAGATCAAACCATTTTATTTCTATATATTTGGGGGGCCAATATAGACCTCTGCATACTGCTAAGATTCTGAGAAGTTACCCCATTTATTTTTATTTTATTTTTTTTTTTTTTTTTTACAGTAGTCATTTACTATATGGATGGGTGGATGCATGCATGCCCAAACCTCTTACCCCACCCAAAATAAAGCCCTTGCTGGGTGCGTAGCCGTGTGTGCATGCCTCTCTGGCCGTTCTTATCCGCTCTCTGGGGGCGTGCACAAGGTGGTGGCATTGCTAATGCATTGACCTGCCTTGGTTGCCATGGCAACACAAGTCAAAGTTCATATCCAGCCAGCTCATAGGGCAAAGGTCGTATCCAGCTAGCTGGGGTGATGTCATCAAGGCAGCGATGACATATATAGGTGCCTATATAGGGGCAGGCAGCTTAGTTGCAGCCAGGCTTGCAACCAGGTAGGTAGCGTAGGTAGGTAGCTGGTAAGGTAAGTGCAGGCAGGTGTAGATCAAACCATTTTATTTCTATATATTTGGGGGGCCAATATAGACCTCTGCATACTGCTAAGATTCTGAGAAGTTACCCCATTTATTTTTTTTTTTTATTTTTTTTTTTTTTACAGTAGTCATTTACTATATGGATGGGTGGATGCATGCATGCCCAAACCTCTTACCCCACCCAAAATAAAGCCCTTGCTGGGTGCGTAGCCGTGTGTGCATGCCACTCTGGCCGTTCTTATCCGCTCTCTGGGGGCGTGCACAAGGTGGTGGCATTGCTAATGCATTGACCTGCCTTGGTTGCCATGGCAACACAAGTCAAAGTTCATATCCAGCCAGCTCATAGGGCAAAGGTCGTATCCAGCTAGCTGGGGTGATGTCATCAAGGCAGCGATGACATATATAGGTGCCTATATAGGGGCAGGCAGCTTAGTTGCAGCCAGGCTTGCAACCAGGTAGGTAGCGTAGGTAGGTAGCTGGTAAGGTAAGTGCAGGCAGGTGTAGATCAAACCATTTTATTTCTATATATTTGGGGGGCCAATATAGACCTCTGCATACTGCTAAGATTCTGAGAAGTTACCCCATTTATTTTTATTTTTATTTTTTTTATTTTTTTACAGTAGTCATTTACTATATGGATGGGTGGATGCATGCATGCCCAAACCTCTTACCCCACCCAAAATAAAGCCCTTGCTGGGTGCGTAGCCGTGTGTGCATGCCACTCTGGCCGTTCTTATCCGCTCTCTGGGGGCGTGCACAAGGTGGTGGCATTGCTAATGCATTGACCTGCCTTGGTTGCCATGGCAACACAAGTCAAAGTTCATATCCAGCCAGCTCATAGGGCAAAGGTCGTATCCAGCTAGCTGGGGTGATGTCATCAAGGCAGCGATGACATATATAGGTGCCTATATAGGGGCAGGCAGCTTAGTTGCAGCCAGGCTTGCAACCAGGTAGGTAGCGTAGGTAGCTGGTAAGGTAAGTGCAGGCAGGTGTAGATCAAACCATTTTATTTCTATATATTTGGGGGGCCAATATAGACCTCTGCATACTGCTAAGATTCTGAGAAGTTACCCCATTTATTTTTTTTTTTTTTTTTTTTTTTTTTACAGTAGTCATTTACTATATGGATGGGTGGATGCATGCATGCCCAAACCTCTTACCCCACCCAAAATAAAGCCCTTGCTGGGTGCGTAGCCGTGTGTGCATGCCACTCTGGCCGTTCTTATCCGCTCTCTGGGGGCGTGCACAAGGTGGTGGCATTGCTAATGCATTGACCTGCCTTGGTTGCCATGGCAACACAAGTCAAAGTTCATATCCAGCCAGCTCATAGGGCAAAGGTCGTATCCAGCTAGCTGGGGTGATGTCATCAAGGCAGCGATGACATATATAGGTGCCTATATAGGGGCAGGCAGCTTAGTTGCAGCCAGGCTTGCAACCAGGTAGGTAGCGTAGGTAGGTAGCTGGTAAGGTAAGTGCAGGCAGGTGTAGATCAAACCATTTTATTTCTATATATTTGGGGGGCCAATATAGACCTCTGCATACTGCTAAGATTCTGAGAAGTTACCCCATTTATTTTTTTTTTTTATTTTTTTTTTTTTACAGTAGTCATTTACTATATGGATGGGTGGATGCATGCATGCCCAAACCTCTTACCCCACCCAAAATAAAGCCCTTGCTGGGTGCGTAGCCGTGTGTGCATGCCACTCTGGCCGTTCTTATCCGCTCTCTGGGGGCGTGCACAAGGTGGTGGCATTGCTAATGCATTGACCTGCCTTGGTTGCCATGGCAACACAAGTCAAAGTTCATATCCAGCCAGCTCATAGGGCAAAGGTCGTATCCAGCTAGCTGGGGTGATGTCATCAAGGCAGCGATGACATATATAGGTGCCTATATAGGGGCAGGCAGCTTAGTTGCAGCCAGGCTTGCAACCAGGTAGGTAGCGTAGGTAGGTAGCTGGTAAGGTAAGTGCAGGCAGGTGTAGATCAAACCATTTTATTTCTATATATTTGGGGGGCCAATATAGACCTCTGCATACTGCTAAGATTCTGAGAAGTTACCCCATTTATTTATTTTTTTTTTTTTTTTACAGTAGTCATTTACTATATGGATGGGTGGATGCATGCATGCCCAAACCTCTTACCCCACCCAAAATAAAGCCCTTGCTGGGTGCGTAGCCGTGTGTGCATGCCACTCTGGCCGTTCTTATCCGCTCTCTGGGGGCGTGCACAAGGTGGTGGCATTGCTAATGCATTGACCTGCCTTGGTTGCCATGGCAACCAAGTCAAAGTTCATATCCAGCCAGCTCATAGGGCAAAGGTCGTATCCAGCTAGCTTGGGTGATGTCATCAAGGCAGCGATGACATATATAGGTGCCTATATAGGGGCAGGCAGCTTAGTTGCAGCCAGGCTTGCAACCAGGTAGGTAGCGTAGGTAGGTAGCTGGTAAGGTAAGTGCAGGCAGGTGTAGATCAAACCATTTTATTTCTATATATTTGGGGGGCCAATATAGACCTCTGCATACTGCTAAGATTCTGAGAAGTTACCCCATTTATTTTTTTTTTTTTTTTTTTTTTTTTTTTACAGTAGTCATTTACTATATGGATGGGTGGATGCATGCATGCCCAAACCTCTTACCCCACCCAAAATAAAGCCCTTGCTGGGTGCGTAGCCGTGTGTGCATGCCACTCTGGCCGTTCTTATCCGCTCTCTGGGGGCGTGCACAAGGTGGTGGCATTGCTAATGCATTGACCTGCCTTGGTTGCCATGGCAACACAAGTCAAAGTTCATATCCAGCCAGCTCATAGGGCAAAGGTCGTATCCAGCTAGCTGGGGTGATGTCATCAAGGCAGCGATGACATATATAGATGCCTATATAGGGGCAGGCAGCTTAGTTGCAGCCAGGCTTGCAACCAGGTAGGTAGCGTAGGTAGGTAGCTGGTAAGGTAAGTGCAGGCAGGTGTAGATCAAACCATTTTATTTCTATATATTTGGGGGGCCAATATAGACCTCTGCATACTGCTAAAGATTCTGAGAAGTTACCCCATTTATTTTTATTTTATTTTTTTATTTTTTTTTTACAGTAGTCATTTACTATATGGATGGGTGGATGCATGCATGCCCAAACCTCTTACCCCACCCAAAATAAAGCCCTTGCTGGGTGCGTAGCCGTGTGTGCATGCCACTCTGGCCGTTCTTATCCGCTCTCTGGGGGCGTGCACAAGGTGGTGGCATTGCTAATGCATTGACCTGCCTTGGTTGCCATGGCAACACAAGTCAAAGTTCATATCCAGCCAGCTCATAGGGCAAAGGTCGTATCCAGCTAGCTGGGGTGATGTCATCAAGGCAGCGATGACATATATAGGTGCCTATATAGGGGCAGGCAGCTTAGTTGCAGCCAGGCTTGCAGCCAGGTAGGTAGCGTAGGTAGGTAGCTGGTAAGGTAAGTGCAGGCAGGTGTAGATCAAACCATTTTATTTCTATATATTTGGGGGGCCAATATAGACCTCTGCATACTGCTAAGATTCTGAGAAGTTACCCCATTTATTTTTATTTATTTATTTATTTTTTTTTTACAGTAGTCATTTACTATATGGATGGGTGGATGCATGCATGCCCAAACCTCTTACCCCACCCAAAATAAAGCCCTTGCTGGGTGCGTAGCCGTGTGTGCATGCCACTCTGGCCGTTCTTATCCGCTCTCTGGGGGCGTGCACAAGGTGGTGGCATTGCTAATGCATTGACCTGCCTTGGTTGCCATGGCAACACAAGTCAAAGTTCATATCCAGCCAGCTCATAGGGCAAAGGTCGTATCCAGCTAGCTGGGGTGATGTCATCAAGGCAGCGATGACATATATAGGTGCCTATATAGGGGCAGGCAGCTTAGTTGCAGCCAGGCTTGCAACCAGGTAGGTAGCGTAGGTAGGTAGCTGGTAAGGTAAGTGCAGGCAGGTGTAGATCAAACCATTTTATTTCTATATATTTGGGGGGCCAATATAGACCTCTGCATACTGCTAAGATTCTGAGAAGTTACCCCATTTATTTTTTATTTTTTTTTTTTTTTTTTTTTACAGTAGTCATTTACTATATGGATGGGTGGATGCATGCATGCCCAAACCTCTTACCCCACCCAAAATAAAGCCCTTGCTGGGTGCGTAGCCGTGTGTGCATGCCACTCTGGCCGTTCTTATCCGCTCTCTGGGGGCGTGCACAAGGTGGTGGCATTGCTAATGCATTGACCTGCCTTGGTTGCCATGGCAACACAAGTCAAAGTTCATATCCAGCCAGCTCATAGGGCAAAGGTCGTATCCAGCTAGCTGGGGTGATGTCATCAAGGCAGCGATGACATATATAGGTGCCTATATAGGGGCAGGCAGCTAAGTTGCAGCCAGGCTTGCAACCAGGTAGGTAGCGTAGGTAGGTAGCTGGTAAGGTAAGTGCAGGCAGGTGTAGATCAAACCATTTTATTTCTATATATTTGGGGGGCCAATATAGACCTCTGCATACTGCTAAGATTCTGAGAAGTTACCCCATTTATTTATTTATTTTTTTTTTTTACAGTAGTCATTTACTATATGGATGGGTGGATGCATGCATGCCCAAACCTCTTACCCCACCCAAAATAAAGCCCTTGCTGGGTGCGTAGCCGTGTGTGCATGCCACTCTGGCCGTTCTTATCCGCTCTCTGGGGGCGTGCACAAGGTGGTGGCATTGCTAATGCATTGACCTGCCTTGGTTGCCATGGCAACACAAGTCAAAGTTCATATCCAGCCAGCTCATAGGGCAAAGGTCGTATCCAGCTAGCTGGGGTGATGTCATCAAGGCAGCGATGACATATATAGGTGCCTATATAGGGGCAGGCAGCTTAGTTGCAGCCAGGCTTGCAACCAGGTAGGTAGCGTAGGTAGGTAGCTGGTAAGGTAAGTGCAGGCAGGTGTAGATCAAACCATTTTATTTCTATATATTTGGGGGGCCAATATAGACCTCTGCATACTGCTAAGATTCTGAGAAGTTACCCCATTTATTTTTTTTATTTTTTTTTTTTTTTTTTTTTACAGTAGTCATTTACTATATGGATGGGTGGATGCATGCATGCCCAAACCTCTTACCCCACCCAAAATAAAGCCCTTGCTGGGTGCGTAGCCGTGTGTGCATGCCACTCTGGCCGTTCTTATCCGCTCTCTGGGGGCGTGCACAAGGTGGTGGCATTGCTAATGCATTGACCTGCCTTGGTTGCCATGGCAACACAAGTCAAAGTTCATATCCAGCCAGCTCATAGGGCAAAGGTCGTATCCAGCTAGCTGGGGTGATGTCATCAAGGCAGCGATGACATATATAGGTGCCTATATAGGGGCAGGCAGCTAGTTGCAGCCAGGCTTGCAACCAGGTAGGTAGCGTAGGTAGGTAGCTGGTAAGGTAAGTGCAGGCAGGTGTAGATCAAACCATTTTATTTCTATATATTTGGGGGGCCAATATAGACCTCTGCATACTGCTAAGATTCTGAGAAGTTACTCCATTTATTTATTTATTTATTTTTTTTTTTTACAGTAGTCATTTACTATATGGATGGGTGGATGCATGCATGCCCAAACCTCTTACCCCACCCAAAATAAAGCCCTTGCTGGGTGCGTAGCCGTGTGTGCATGCCACTCTGGCCGTTCTTATCCGCTCTCTGGGGGCGTGCACAAGGTGGTGGCATTGCTAATGCATTGACCTGCCTTGGTTGCCATGGCAACACAAGTCAAAGTTCATATCCAGCCAGCTCATAGGGCAAAGGTCGTATCCAGCTAGCTGGGGTGATGTCATCAAGGCAGCGATGACATATATAGGTGCCTATATAGGGGCAGGCAGCTTAGTTGCAGCCAGGCTTGCAACCAGGTAGGTAGCGTAGGTAGGTAGCTGGTAAGGTAAGTGCAGGCAGGTGTAGATCAAACCATTTTATTTCTATATATTTGGGGGGCCAATATAGACATCTGCATACTGCTAAGATTCTGAGAAGTTACCCCATTTATTTTTTTTTTTTTTATTTTTTTTTTTTTACAGTAGTCATTTACTATATGGATGGGTG
Organism: Dendropsophus ebraccatus; assembly: GCF_027789765.1. Classification (NCBI taxonomy): domain Eukaryota; kingdom Metazoa; phylum Chordata; class Amphibia; order Anura; family Hylidae; genus Dendropsophus; species Dendropsophus ebraccatus. Next base: position 68,696 of record NW_027210326.1, on the reverse strand, counting down.
GATGCATGCATGCCCAAACCTCTTACCCCACCCAAAATAAAGCCCTTGCTGGGTGCGTAGCCGTGTGTGCATGCCACTCTGGCCGTTCTTATCCGCTCTCTGGGGGCGTGCACAAGGTGGTGGCATTGCTAATGCATTGACCTGCCTTGGTTGCCATGGCAACACAAGTCAAAGTTCATATCCAGCCAGCTCATAGGGCAAAGGTCGTATCCAGCTAGCTGGGGTGATGTCATCAAGGCAGCGATGACATATATAGGTGCCTATATAGGGGCAGGCAGCTTAGTTGCAGCCAGGCTTGCAGCCAGGTAGGTAGCGTAGGTAGGTAGCTGGTAAGGTAAGTGCAGGCAGGTGTAGATCAAACCATTTTATTTCTATATATTTGGGGCGCCAATATAGACCTCTGCATACTGCTAAGATTCTGAGAAGTTACCCCATTTATTTTTTTTTTTTTTTTTTTTTTTTTTTACAGTAGTCATTTACTATATGGATGGGTGGATGCATGCATGCCCAAACCTCTTACCCCACCCAAAATAAAGCCCTTGCTGGGTGCGTAGCCGTGTGTGCATGCCACTCTGGCCGTTCTTATCCGCTCTCTGGGGGCGTGCACAAGGTGGTGGCATTGCTAATGCATTGACCTGCCTTGGTTGCCATGGCAACACAAGTCAAAGTTCATATCCAGCCAGCTCATAGGGCAAAGGTCGTATCCAGCTAGCTGGGGTGATGTCATCAAGGCAGCGATGACATATATAGGTGCCTATATAGGGGCAGGCAGCTTAGTTGCAGCCAGGCTTGCAACCAGGTAGGTAGCGTAGGTAGGTAGCTGGTAAGGTAAGTGCAGGCAGGTGTAGATCAAACCATTTTATTTCTATATATTTGGGGGGCCAATATAGACCTCTGCATACTGCTAAGATTCTGAGAAGTTACCCCATTTATTTTTTTTTATTTTTTTTTTTACAGTAGTCATTTACTATATGGATGGGTGGATGCATGCATGCCCAAACCTCTTACCCCACCCAAAATAAAGCCCTTGCTGGGTGCGTAGCCGTGTGTGCATGCCACTCTGGCCGTTCTTATCCGCTCTCTGGGGGCGTGCACAAGGTGGTGGCATTGCTAATGCATTGACCTGCCTTGGTTGCCATGGCAACACAAGTCAAAGTTCATATCCAGCCAGCTCATAGGGCAAAGGTCGTATCCAGCTAGCTGGGGTGATGTCATCAAGGCAGCGATGACATATATAGGTGCCTATATAGGGGCAGGCAGCTTAGTTGCAGCCAGGCTTGCAACCAGGTAGGTAGCGTAGGTAGGTAGCTGGTAAGGTAAGTGCAGGCAGGTGTAGATCAAACCATTTTATTTCTATATATTTGGGGGGCCAATATAGACCTCTGCATACTGCTAAGATTCTGAGAAGTTACCCCATTTATTTTATTTATTTATTTTTTTTTTTACAGTAGTCATTTACTATATGGATGGGTGGATGCATGCATGCCCAAACCTCTTACCCCACCCAAAATAAAGCCCTTGCTGGGTGCGTAGCCGTGTGTGCATGCCACTCTGGCCGTTCTTATCCGCTCTCTGGGGGCGTGCACAAGGTGGTGGCATTGCTAATGCATTGACCTGCCTTGGTTGCCATGGCAACACAAGTCAAAGTTCATATCCAGCCAGCTCATAGGGCAAAGGTCGTATCCAGCTAGCTGGGGTGATGTCATCAAGGCAGCGATGACATATATAGGTGCCTATATAGGGGCAGGCAGCTTAGTTGCAGCCAGGCTTGCAACCAGGTAGGTAGCGTAGGTAGGTAGCTGGTAAGGTAAGTGCAGGCAGGTGTAGATCAAACCATTTTATTTCTATATATTTGGGGGGCCAATATAGACCTCTGCATACTGCTAAGATTCTGAGAAGTTACCCCATTTATTTTTATTTTTATTTTTATTTTTTTTTTTACAGTAGTCATTTACTATATGGATGGGTGGATGCATGCATGCCCAAACCTCTTACCCCACCCAAAATAAAGCCCTTGCTGGGTGCGTAGCCGTGTGTGCATGCCACTCTGGCCGTTCTTATCCGCTCTCTGGGGGCGTGCACAAGGTGGTGGCATTGCTAATGCATTGACCTGCCTTGGTTGCCATGGCAACACAAGTCAAAGTTCATATCCAGCCAGCTCATAGGGCAAAGGTCGTATCCAGCTAGCTGGGGTGATGTCATCAAGGCAGCGATGACATATATAGGTGCCTATATAGGGGCAGGCAGCTTAGTTGCAGCCAGGCTTGCAACCAGGTAGGTAGCGTAGGTAGGTAGCTGGTAAGGTAAGTGCAGGCAGGTGTAGATCAAACCATTTTATTTCTATATATTTGGGGGGCCAATATAGACCTCTGCATACTGCTAAGATTCTGAGAAGTTACCCCATTTATTTTTATTTTTTTATTTTTTATTTTTTTACAGTAGTCATTTACTATATGGATGGGTGGATGCATGCATGCCCAAACCTCTTACCCCACCCAAAATAAAGCCCTTGCTGGGTACGTAGCCGTGTGTGCATGCCACTCTGGCCGTTCTTATCCGCTCTCTGGGGGCGTGCACAAGGTGGTGGCATTGCTAATGCATTGACCTGCCTTGGTTGCCATGGCAACACAAGTCAAAGTTCATATCCAGCCAGCTCATAGGGCAAAGGTCGTATCCAGCTAGCTGGGGTGATGTCATCAAGGCAGCGATGACATATATAGGTGCCTATATAGGGGCAGGCAGCTTAGTTGCAGCCAGGCTTGCAACCAGGTAGGTAGCGTAGGTAGGTAGCTGGTAAGGTAAGTGCAGGCAGGTGTAGATCAAACCATTTTATTTCTATATATTTGGGGGGCCAATATAGACCTCTGCATACTGCTAAGATTCTGAGAAGTTACCCCATTTATTTATTTATTTTTTTTTTACAGTAGTCATTTACTATATGGATGGGTGGATGCATGCATGCCCAAACCTCTTACCCCACCCAAAATAAAGCCCTTGCTGGGTGCGTAGCCGTGTGTGCATGCCACTCTGGCCGTTCTTATCCGCTCTCTGGGGGCGTGCACAAGGTGGTGGCATTGCTAATGCATTGACCTGCCTTGGTTGCCATGGCAACACAAGTCAAAGTTCATATCCAGCCAGCTCATAGGGCAAAGGTCGTATCCAGCTAGCTGGGGTGATGTCATCAAGGCAGCGATGACATATATAGGTGCCTATATAGGGGCAGGCAGCTTAGTTGCAGCCAGGCTTGCAACCAGGTAGGTAGCGTAGGTAGGTAGCTGGTAAGGTAAGTGCAGGCAGGTGTAGATCAAACCATTTTATTTCTATATATTTGGGGGGCCAATATAGACCTCTGCATACTGCTAAGATTCTGAGAAGTTACCCCATTTATTTATTTTTTTTTTTTTTTTTACAGTAGTCATTTACTATATGGATGGGTGGATGCATGCATGCCCAAACCTCTTACCCCACCCAAAATAAAGCCCTTGCTGGGTGCGTAGCCGTGTGTGCATGCCACTCTGGCCGTTCTTATCCGCTCTCTGGGGGCGTGCACAAGGTGGTGGCATTGCTAATGCATTGACCTGCCTTGGTTGCCATGGCAACACAAGTCAAAGTTCATATCCAGCCAGCTCATAGGGCAAAGGTCGTATCCAGCTAGCTGGGGTGATGTCATCAAGGCAGCGATGACATATATAGGTGCCTATATAGGGGCAGGCAGCTTAGTTGCAGCCAGGCTTGCAACCAGGTAGGTAGCGTAGGTAGGTAGCTGGTAAGGTAAGTGCAGGCAGGTGTAGATCAAACCATTTTATTTCTATATATTTGGGGGGCCAATATAGACCTCTGCATACTGCTAAGATTCTGAGAAGTTACCCCATTTATTTTTATTTATTTTTTTTTATTTTTTTACAGTAGTCATTTACTATATGGATGGGTGGATGCATGCATGCCCAAACCTCTTACCCCACCCAAAATAAAGCCCTTGCTGGGTGCGTAGCCGTGTGTGCATGCCACTCTGGCCGTTCTTATCCGCTCTCTGGGGGCGTGCACAAGGTGGTGGCATTGCTAATGCATTGACCTGCCTTGGTTGCCATGGCAACACAAGTCAAAGTTCATATCCAGCCAGCTCATAGGGCAAAGGTCGTATCCAGCTAGCTGGGGTGATGTCATCAAGGCAGCGATGACATATATAGGTGCCTATATAGGGGCAGGCAGCTTAGTTGCAGCCAGGCTTGCAACCAGGTAGGTAGCGTAGGTAGGTAGCTGGTAAGGTAAGTGCAGGCAGGTGTAGATCAAACCATTTTATTTCTATATATTTGGGGGGCCAATATAGACCTCTGCATACTGCTAAGATTCTGAGAAGTTACCCCATTTATTTTTATTTTTATTTTTTTTATTTTTTTACAGTAGTCATTTACTATATGGATGGGTGGATGCATGCATGCCCAAACCTCTTACCCCACCCAAAATAAAGCCCTTGCTGGGTGCGTAGCCGTGTGTGCATGCCACTCTGGCCGTTCTTATCCGCTCTCTGGGGGCGTGCACAAGGTGGTGGCATTGCTAATGCATTGACCTGCCTTGGTTGCCATGGCAACACAAGTCAAAGTTCATATCCAGCCAGCTCATAGGGCAAAGGTCGTATCCAGCTAGCTGGGGTGATGTCATCAAGGCAGCGATGACATATATAGGTGCCTATATAGGGGCAGGCAGCTTAGTTGCAGCCAGGCTTGCAACCAGGTAGGTAGCGTAGGTAGGTAGCTGGTAAGGTAAGTGCAGGCAGGTGTAGATCAAACCATTTTATTTCTATATATTTGGGGGGCCAATATAGACCTCTGCATACTGCTAAGATTCTGAGAAGTTACCCCATTTATTTTTATTTTTATTTTTTTTATTTTTTTACAGTAGTCATTTACTATATGGATGGGTGGATGCATGCATGCCCAAACCTCTTACCCCACCCAAAATAAAGCCCTTGCTGGGTGCGTAGCCGTGTGTGCATGCCACTCTGGCCGTTCTTATCCGCTCTCTGGGGGCGTGCACAAGGTGGTGGCATTGCTAATGCATTGACCTGCCTTGGTTGCCATGGCAACACAAGTCAAAGTTCATATCCAGCCAGCTCATAGGGCAAAGGTCGTATCCAGCTAGCTGGGGTGATGTCATCAAGGCAGCGATGACATATATAGGTGCCTATATAGGGGCAGGCAGCTTAGTTGCAGCCAGGCTTGCAACCAGGTAGGTAGCGTAGGTAGGTAGCTGGTAAGGTAAGTGCAGGCAGGTGTAGATCAAACCATTTTATTTCTATATATTTGGGGGGCCAATATAGACCTCTGCATACTGCTAAGATTCTGAGAAGTTACCCCATTTATTTTTTTTTTTTATTTTTTTATTTTTTTACAGTAGTCATTTACTATATGGATGGGTGGATGCATGCATGCCCAAACCTCTTACCCCACCCAAAATAAAGCCCTTGCTGGGTGCGTAGCCGTGTGTGCATGCCACTCTGGCCGTTCTTATCCGCTCTCTGGGGGCGTGCACAAGGTGGTGGCATTGCTAATGCATTGACCTGCCTTGGTTGCCATGGCAACACAAGTCAAAGTTCATATCCAGCCAGCTCATAGGGCAAAGGTCGTATCCAGCTAGCTGGGGTGATGTCATCAAGGCAGCGATGACATATATAGGTGCCTATATAGGGGCAGGCAGCTTAGTTGCAGCCAGGCTTGCAACCAGGTAGGTAGCGTAGGTAGGTAGCTGGTAAGGTAAGTGCAGGCAGGTGTAGATCAAACCATTTTATTTCTATATATTTGGGGGGCCAATATAGACCTCTGCATACTGCTAAGATTCTGAGAAGTTACCCCATTTATTATTTTTTTTTTTTTTTTTTTTTTTACAGTAGTCATTTACTATATGGATGGGTGGATGCATGCATGCCCAAACCTCTTACCCCACCCAAAATAAAGCCCTTGCTGGGTGCGTAGCCGTGTGTGCATGCCACTCTGGCCGTTCTTATCCGCTCTCTGGGGGCGTGCACAAGGTGGTGGCATTGCTAATGCATTGACCTGCCTTGGTTGCCATGGCAACACAAGTCAAAGTTCATATCCAGCCAGCTCATAGGGCAAAGGTCGTATCCAGCTAGCTGGGGTGATGTCATCAAGGCAGCGATGACATATATAGGTGCCTATATAGGGGCAGGCAGCTTAGTTGCAGCCAGGCTTGCAACCAGGTAGGTAGCGTAGGTAGGTAGCTGGTAAGGTAAGTGCAGGCAGGTGTAGATCAAACCATTTTATTTCTATATATTTGGGGGGCCAATATAGACCTCTGCATACTGCTAAGATTCTGAGAAGTTACCCCATTTATTTTTATTTTTTTTTTATTTTTTTTTTTACAGTAGTCATTTACTATATGGATGGGTGGATGCATGCATGCCCAAACCTCTTACCCCACCCAAAATAAAGCCCTTGCTGGGTGCGTAGCCGTGTGTGCATGCCACTCTGGCCGTTCTTATCCGCTCTCTGGGGGCGTGCACAAGGTGGTGGCATTGCTAATGCATTGACCTGCCTTGGTTGCCATGGCAACACAAGTCAAAGTTCATATCCAGCCAGCTCATAGGGCAAAGGTCGTATCCAGCTAGCTGGGGTGATGTCATCAAGGCAGCGATGACATATATAGGTGCCTATATAGGGGCAGGCAGCTTAGTTGCAGCCAGGCTTGCAACCAGGTAGGTAGCGTAGGTAGGTAGCTGGTAAGGTAAGTGCAGGCAGGTGTAGATCAAACCATTTTATTTCTATATATTTGGGGGGCCAATATAGACCTCTGCATACTGCTAAGATTCTGAGAAGTTACCCCATTTATTTTTATTTATTTATTTTTTATTTTTTTACAGTAGTCATTTACTATATGGATGGGTGGATGCATGCATGCCCAAACCTCTTACCCCACCCAAAATAAAGCCCTTGCTGGGTGCGTAGCCGTGTGTGCATGCCACTCTGGCCGTTCTTATCCTCTCTCTGGGGGCGTGCACAAGGTGGTGGCATTGCTAATGCATTGACCTGCCTTGGTTGCCATGGCAACACAAGTCAAAGTTCATATCCAGCCAGCTCATAGGGCAAAGGTCGTATCCAGCTAGCTGGGGTGATGTCATCAAGGCAGCGATGACATATATAGGTGCCTATATAGGGGCAGGCAGCTTAGTTGCAGCCAGGCTTGCAACCAGGTAGGTAGCGTAGGTAGGTAGCTGGTAAGGTAAGTGCAGGCAGGTGTAGATCAAACCATTTTATTTCTATATATTTGGGGGGCCAATATAGACCTCTGCATACTGCTAAGATTCTGAGAAGTTACCCCATTTATTTATTTTTTTTTTTTTTTTTTACAGTAGTCATTTACTATATGGATGGGTGGATGCATGCATGCCCAAACCTCTTACCCCACCCAAAATAAAGCCCTTGCTGGGTGCGTAGCCGTGTGTGCATGCCACTCTGGCCGTTCTTATCCGCTCTCTGGGGGCGTGCACAAGGTGGTGGCATTGCTAATGCATTGACCTGCCTTGGTTGCCATGGCAACACAAGTCAAAGTTCATATCCAGCCAGCTCATAGGGCAAAGGTCGTATCCAGCTAGCTGGGGTGATGTCATCAAGGCAGCGATGACATATATAGGTGCCTATATAGGGGCAGGCAGCTTAGTTGCAGCCAGGCTTGCAACCAGGTAGGTAGCGTAGGTAGGTAGCTGGTAAGGTAAGTGCAGGCAGGTGTAGATCAAACCATTTTATTTCTATATATTTGGGGGGCCAATATAGACCTCTGCATACTGCTAAGATTCTGAGAAGTTACCCCATTTATTTTTTTTTTATTTTTTTTTATTTTTTTACAGTAGTCATTTACTATATGGATGGGTGGATGCATGCATGCCCAAACCTCTTACCCCACCCAAAATAAAGCCCTTGCTGGGTGCGTAGCCGTGTGTGCATGCCACTCTGGCCGTTCTTATCCGCTCTCTGGGGGCGTGCACAAGGTGGTGGCATTGCTAATGCATTGACCTGCCTTGGTTGCCATGGCAACACAAGTCAAAGTTCATATCCAGCCAGCTCATAGGGCAAAGGTCGTATCCAGCTAGCTGGGGTGATGTCATCAAGGCAGCGATGACATATATAGGTGCCTATATAGGGGCAGGCAGCTTAGTTGCAGCCAGGCTTGCAACCAGGTAGGTAGCGTAGGTAGGTAGCTGGTAAGGTAAGTGCAGGCAGGTGTAGATCAAACCATTTTATTTCTATATATTTGGGGGGCCAATATAGACCTCTGCATACTGCTAAGATTCTGAGAAGTTACCCCATTTATTTTTATTAATTTTTTTTTTTTTTTTTTACAGTAGTCATTTACTATATGGATGGGTGGATGCATGCATGCCCAAACCTCTTACCCCACCCAAAATAAAGCCCTTGCTGGGTGCGTAGCCGTGTGTGCATGCCACTCTGGCCGTTCTTATCCGCTCTCTGGGGGCGTGCACAAGGTGGTGGCATTGCTAATGCATTGACCTGCCTTGGTTGCCATGGCAACACAAGTCAAAGTTCATATCCAGCCAGCTCATAGGGCAAAGGTCGTATCCAGCTAGCTGGGGTGATGTCATCAAGGCAGCGATGACATATATAGGTGCCTATATAGGGGCAGGCAGCTTAGTTGCAGCCAGGCTTGCAACCAGGTAGGTAGAGTAGGTAGGTAGCTGGTAAGGTAAGTGCAGGCAGGTGTAGATCAAACCATTTTATTTCTATATATTTGGGGGGCCAATATAGACCTCTGCATACTGCTAAGATTCTGAGAAGTTACCCCATTTATTTTTTTTTTTTTTTTTTTTTTTTTTACAGTAGTCATTTACTATATGGATGGGTGGATGCATGCATGCCCAAACCTCTTACCCCACCCAAAATAAAGCCCTTGCTGGGTGCGTAGCCGTGTGTGCATGCCACTCTGGCCGTTCTTATCCGCTCTCTGGGGGCGTGCACAAGGTGGTGGCATTGCTAATGCATTGACCTGCCTTGGTTGCCATGGCAACACAAGTCAAAGTTCATATCCAGCCAGCTCATAGGGCAAAGGTCGTATCCAGCTAGCTGGGGTGATGTCATCAAGGCAGCGATGACATATATAGGTGCCTATATAGGGGCAGGCAGCTTAGTTGCAGCCAGGCTTGCAACCAGGTAGGTAGCGTAGGTAGGTAGCTGGTAAGGTAAGTGCAGGCAGGTGTAGATCAAACCATTTTATTTCTATATATTTGGGGGGCCAATATAGACCTCTGCATACTGCTAAGATTCTGAGAAGTTACCCCATTTATTTTTATTTATTTTTTTTTTATTTTTTTACAGTAGTCATTTACTATATGGATGGGTGGATGCATGCATGCCCAAACCTCTTACCCCACCCAAAATAAAGCCCTTGCTGGGTGCGTAGCCGTGTGTGCATGCCACTCTGGCCGTTCTTATCCGCTCTCTGGGGGCGTGCACAAGGTGGTGGCATTGCTAATGCATTGACCTGCCTTGGTTGCCATGGCAACACAAGTCAAAGTTCATATCCAGCCAGCTCATAGGGCAAAGGTCGTATCCAGCTAGCTGGGGTGATGTCATCAAGGCAGCGATGACATATATAGGTGCCTATATAGGGGCAGGCAGCTTAGTTGCAGCCAGGCTTGCAACCAGGTAGGTAGCGTAGGTAGGTAGCTGGTAAGGTAAGTGCAGGCAGGTGTAGATCAAACCATTTTATTTCTATATATTTGGGGGGCCAATATAGACCTCTGCATACTGCTAAGATTCTGAGAAGTTACCCCATTTATTTTTATTTTTATTTTTTTTATTTTTTTACAGTAGTCATTTACTATATGGATGGGTGGATGCATGCATGCCCAAACCTCTTACCCCACCCAAAATAAAGCCCTTGCTGGGTGCGTAGCCGTGTGTGCATGCCACTCTGGCCGTTCTTATCCGCTCTCTGGGGGCGTGCACAAGGTGGTGGCATTGCTAATGCATTGACCTGCCTTGGTTGCCATGGCAACACAAGTCAAAGTTCATATCCAGCCAGCTCATAGGGCAAAGGTCGTATCCAGCTAGCTGGGGTGATGTCATCAAGGCAGCGATGACATATATAGGTGCCTATATAGGGGCAGGCAGCTTAGTTGCAGCCAGGCTTGCAACCAGGTAGGTAGCGTAGGTAGGTAGCTGGTAAGGTAAGTGCAGGCAGGTGTAGATCAAACCATTTTATTTCTATATATTTGGGGGGCCAATATAGACCTCTGCATACTGCTAAGATTCTGAGAAGTTACCCCATTTATTTATTTATTTTTTTTTTTTTTTTTTTTACAGTAGTCATTTACTATATGGATGGGTGGATGCATGCATGCCCAAACCTCTTACCCCACCCAAAATAAAGCCCTTGCTGGGTGCGTAGCCGTGTGTGCATGCCACTCTGGCCGTTCTTATCCGCTCTCTGGGGGCGTGCACAAGGTGGTGGCATTGCTAATGCATTGACCTGCCTTGGTTGCCATGGCAACACAAGTCAAAGTTCATATCCAGCCAGCTCATAGGGCAAAGGTCGTATCCAGCTAGCTGGGGTGATGTCATCAAGGCAGCGATGACATATATAGGTGCCTATATAGGGGCAGGCAGCTTAGTTGCAGCCAGGCTTGCAACCAGGTAGGTAGCGTAGGTAGGTAGCTGGTAAGGTAAGTGCAGGCAGGTGTAGATCAAACCATTTTATTTCTATATATTTGGGGGGCCAATATAGACCTCTGCATACTGCTAAGATTCTGAGAAGTTACCCCATTTATTTTTATTTATTTTTTTTTTATTTTTATACAGTTGTGCTGTTCTCCTCACTTATCTGTATGTTATTCAGATGTTTTATAACTGCATTGTTTACATTCATTCCTTGTTGTATTCATTACATGTATTCTTGTTGTGCTGCCATCTGCTGGCCAAGAGTTTAGACTCCCCTCTATTTTCACATTTTTTGGTTTGTCCCTTAGTGGGTGTGTCTTATAGCCCAGTCTCCAAGTCACTTCGTGTAGCAGGCATTCTTCATCCTGCTTCTGACTGGAGAAGTAGTGCTTGCTTGGGCTTATCAGAGTCATAATCTTCTGACCAGAAATTACAAGTGTCAGCAAGGTATCTTCTAGGAAAGCAGCAACAGCACAATATAACTACTATACTGCATCTGTGACTAAGCTGTATGTGAAGTTATTAAACTACGTTCTGCTCAACTTTCTACTCTACCTGACGCTTATTCTGGTTCCTGTCTGCCTCATATGCTGGAATACAAGGTAGGAATTCTCCAGTCAGGCCCACTAGTCAGATAAACCTTCACTCGCCGCATGTGGGGACAGAACAGTCAGAAGATTCACTTAAAAAGCCCAAAATCACAGCTAGAAATTGCCTGTAACCCAGACCAGTCAGAGGTCTCCATAGCAACAAGCACATGGTCAGCTAATCTGAGACAGCACGTCTAGACAGGCCTCAGGACAAGCACAGTGTGTGTCTGCTATATTCTACACCTGCATAAAGTCTTCCACAAAGCATCCCAAGCTGTTTCTCATATCTTACATGAACCTTTCATCACTCAGTAGAAGGACAGTTTTGTGTGTGAAGCTCCCTCAGACCATACCCCTCCTAAGAGACTTGCTGCATACTACCTCCCGTTGGTCTGGCCACCCAGATTTGAAAACCCCACAAATCACTCAAATAACGCTGGGAATCATATCGGGGTGTCCTAAAGAGGCTGTGCTGCGATTTTCAGACCCCAATTCCAAAGTTAATTTTCTTAAAGAGACAGTACACTTTAAATCAAAATGGCCGAAAAGCATCCCGAGCAACTCCCCAGTGATAAAACACAGCAAGGACAAGTTGATAGTGATGATTTGGAACAGCAGGAAGCAGAACTCACACTTCCAACAGACCAAGTTGTCCGACCAAGACGCTCTCTCAAACCGACACTAAAGGTAATTGAAAATTATCATACTGCTAAAAATGAGCTCTGTGATGACCTGGAGGAGAGATGGAAACGAGTTACCTCCCTCGTGGCAAGTCTTCAATCCTTCAAGGGTGACGCCGAGAGTCAACAAGATGCTGTTGCACGGCTGAATACAGAGCATGAAAGATATAAGAGACTGTTTGCAAAGTATATCACCTTCTTAAAAGCCTCTAATATCGATGAAGCCTTAACAGAGCTGATCAAGGCAGAATCATCAGAAATAGAAAGAGACACCATGGTGCAGAATGCTAAAGATAAAGCGGAGCTCCGTATCTCTCATCTACAAGAGACTAGATCGCACCGATCAAATTCATCTAAACGTTCATCACGGTCATACAGATCCTCGTGCTCAAGAAGCTCAGTCCTGAGTGACAGAATACTAGAGGCCCGCATAGATGCAGAGCAATCCAAAATAAGACGTGCCTTCAGAGGAAAAGAAGTAATGGCAGAGGCTCAGATAAAGATTCTTCAAACAGAGATGGAAGAGGAAATTGCAATGGCCGAAGCTAAGGCTAAAAAAGAGAGTGCAGAAGCAGAGGCTCAGATAAAGATCCTTCAAACAGAGATGGAAGAGGAAATTGCAATGGCCGAAGCTAAGGCTAAAAAAGAGAGTGCAGAAGCAGAGGCTCAGATAAAGATCCTTCAAACAGAGATGGAAGAGGAAATTGCATTGGCCAAAGTAAAGGTACTTGAGCAAGCAATGAGCCAAAGTCTCGATCCAGTTTGCTTGCCACAAGAAACAGACAATCCTGTCGATCGCACCAATGACTATGTGCTGAATCAGTTACCTGCAGCCCCCCCTATTTCTAGCACCATTCAAGCTGACAACACTGAAATCTCCAAGTCAGCTCTACCTGCAGCTACGGTGCCACCTATAGCACCCGCACGAACTGATGATCGTCACCCAGATGTGCCTTCTCAAGGACAACTATCACAGGAAGATGGTTACCGAGTGTTTTCTGGCCTAGTCGCGCAGCACAAGCAGCGGTCGTCAGAACTTATAGAGGCTAAACCACAGCTCAACCCTGCAGCGACATCATTCTACCCTGGAACATCTCACCCTTTCACGCCAACCAACCCATACGCCCAAGGGGTACAACGAGTTGACACGGCAACAAGAAGTGAGAAAACAGATATATCTGAGTTCGCAAGGTACATGGTTAGCAGGGAGCTGATCAACACCAGTCTCTCCAAATTTGACGACCGCGCAGAGAGCTACAGAGCCTGGAAAGCAACCTTCAAAGCTGCCATCGCCAACCTCAACCTTACCGCAGAGCAGGAGCTTGATCTCATGGTCAAATGGCTGGGCCCTGGCTCTACAAATCGCATCAAGAGCTTAAGGACTGTCTATGTGGGACAAGCTGAAGCAGGTCTTGCCGCTGCCTGGCAGAGACTTGAACGTACCTTTGGCAGTGCCGAAGCAATAGAGAAAGCCCTATTCAAGAGACTGCAGAACATCCCAAAGATTAATCTGAAGGAAGTCCACAAGCTTCAGGACTTAAGTGATCTGCTCATGGAACTGGAACTTGCTAAAAGAGATCCTCGTCTATCTGGACTATGCTATCTGGATACCGCCCATGGGGTAAACCCAATCGTCACAAAGCTGCCATACAGTTTGCAGGAGAAGTGGGCAACATCAGTCTCAAGATATAAGAGAGCACATGATGTCACCTTTCCACCATTCATCCACTTCTGCAGGTTCATCGACGAACAAGCCCAGATGAGGAATGACCCCAGTCTTGACTTCCTGGAGCTCAACACTCCAGCTGCATCATCATCAAGGTATGAAGGTGCCACACAGAAACACAGAGACTTTAAGAGCTGTGCGAGTGTTAGAAAGACTAACCTGCCACCACCCGCAGCATCCACGGGTAAACACCAAACTAACTCATCAAGAGACAAGTCCTTTAATCGTGAATGTCCCATTCATAAAAAACCTCACTCACTAAATAAATGCAGAGGCTTCAGGTCCAAACCCATACAGGAACGCAAGAAAATCCTCACTGAGCTAGGAGTATGTTTCAGATGCTGCGCCTCATTGGAGCATATGGCTAAGGACTGTAAATCTGCCATTAAGTGTGAGGAGTGTCACAGCGACAGACATGTCACGGTTATGCACCTAACCCCACCCACCAGCGATTCATCGGCTGCAATTACCAGTATTCCCACTACAAGCCATGGCGGGGAGCCTCAGAATCGTGCTAACTCTACCACTGATGTTTCCTGTTCATGCTCGGAGGTATGTGGGGAGAGCCAAAGGGACAAATGTTGTGCCAGAATATGTCTGATCAAGGTTTATCCAGAAGGACAACCAAAAAAGGCTCTAAAAATGTATGCAATCATTGATGACCAGAGCAACCGGTCCCTAGCCGGACCTAAATTCTTTGAAGCCTTTGGGATCGAGGGACCCACAAAACCCTATACCTTAAACACCTGCTCAGGCAGCATAGAGACTTGTGGCAGAAGAGCACAAGGATTCATCGCTTCTCCCATCAATGGAGACACAAAGATACCCTTACCTACACTGATTGAATGTGACCAAATACCTGATCACAGGGATGAGATTCCTACCCCAGAAGCTGCATTTCACCAACCACACCTAAGGCACCTGACCAGTGTTATCCCACCCTTGGATATGGACGCTGAAATTCTACTCCTGCTTGGCAGAGACAATCTAAGGGTACACAAAGTGCGTCAGCAGTGTAACGGTCCTGACTATGCCCCATACGCCCAGAGACTGGACTTAGGATGGGTAATCATTGGAAATGTATGCTTGGATCAATCAGGAATTGACTCCTTTAAGACTTACGTGCACAGGGACGGACGCACATCTTGCATCAAGCCGTGCCCTCATCACTATAAAGTCAAGGAGAAACCTCCAGACCTCATACAGCTGCCTGACGTCATTCCCTCCCCCTATGCTGACAACTTGGGGAGATCAGTGTTCCTCACAACGAAGGATGACGATAAAGTAGCCTTGTCAGTAGAGGACAGAGACTTTGTCAAGATAATGGACAGTGAATTCTCTAAGGAGGAAACCAATCACTGGGTTTCTCCACTACCGTTCAGAGCTTCCAGGGTAAGACTCCCAAACAACCGGGAACAAGCTTTGCAAGGATTTAACTCTCTTCAGCGTTCCCTAAACAGCAAGCCTGAAATGAGAGAACACGTTGTCACGTTTATGGAAAGAATATTCCGGAACAACCATGCAGAACCAGCTCCATCTTTGAAGAAGAACGAGGAGTGCTGGTACTTACCTTCATTCGGAGTATACCATCCCAGAAAACCTAATCAAATTAGGGTTGTATTTGACTCAAGCGCCAAACATCAAGGTGTGTCTCTTAATGACGTCCTTCTCACAGGTCCCAATCTGACAAATAACCTTGTCGGAGTCTTGATGAGGTTCAGAAAAGAGCCTGTTGCCATCACCGCTGATATTGAACAGATGTTCCACTGCTTCATAGTCAGAGAGGACCACAGGAACTTCCTCAGATTTCTGTGGTACAAGGACAATGACACCACCAAGGAGATGATGGAGTACCGCATGAGGGTACATGTATTTGGGAACAGCCCTTCACCTGCTGTAGCGACTTATGGCCTTCGCAGAACCGCCAAAGAGGGAGAGTCCCAGTATGGAAAGGATGCCAGAGACTTTGTAGAAAAGGACTTCTACGTAGATGATGGACTCAAATCATTACCTACTGAAGAAGAGGCAATTGATTTACTTAAAAGGACTCAAAACATGCTGTACCAAGCCAAACTACGGCTACACAAAATCGCTTCAAACAGCCTGGCTGTCATGAGAGCCTTCGAGTCAGATGATCATGCTCCTGGATTCAAAGACATAAACCTGGGACAAGACGATCCACCAGTGCAAAGAAGCTTAGGCCTGAGGTGGGATCTGTCCGCCGACTCCTTTGGCTTTCAAGTAAGTCGTGCAGACAAACCCTTTACAAAACGTGGTGTCCTGTCAGTTGTGAACAGCCTATACGATCCACTGGGATTTGTAGCGCCCATTATCATACAAGGTAAATCCCTACTGAGACAGCTTTCTGAAACCATCAAGGATTGGGATGCCCCCCTTCCTTCTGATAAAGAGCAAAAGTGGGAAGCCTGGAAGCAATCTTTGTATGCCTTGGATCAGATCCACATCTCAAGATGCTATGTCAAAGCCTCACTTACTGCCAGCAAGGGGAAAGAACTGAATATTAGCACCAAGCCCATCCAAGATCAGCTGGCAGAGAAGGGTTGCACCTGGATTTTCAATCCTCCTTATAGTTCCCACATGGGAGGCGCCTGGGAAAGGATGATCGGGATCTCACGCAGCATTTTGAACTCTATGCTTATGAATGTGAATTCTTCAAGACTCACACATGAGACTCTGGTTACTCTTCTCGCTGAGGTTTCCGCCATCATTAACTCAAGACCCCTTGTTCCAGTATCAATGGATCCTGAAGCACCAGCTATACTGACTCCAGCTACTCTTCTCACCCAGAAAACTGGGAATCAACTGACGCCAAGTAGAGAGTACACTCATGGAAACATCTACCAAAAACAGTGGAAACGTGTACAACACTTAGCGGATTACTTCTGGAACAGATGGCGAAAGGAGTATCTTGTGATTCTTCAAGGAAGAAGAAAATGGCAACACCAGAAACCAAACTTGAAGAAAGGAGACCTCGTATTGATGAAGGAACAACAAACCGAAAGGATGGACTGGCCTATGGGACTAGTTACAAAAGTTCTTCCCAGCAAGGATGGAAAGATCCGGAAGGTGGAGTTGAAGATCTCCAGGAAGGGTGAGACCAAAACGTTTGCAAGACCTATCAACGAACTGATCCTGATATTGCCTGTTGAGGATGTTCCTGGCGGATGAACAGGACTGAACTTTCCTTTAAAGAACTTTATTCCTCAGTTATGAAACAGGATTATCTCACTGTTTATATTGCATATTAACATGTTTTGTTTCAGGTTCTGCACTATATTTCATAGAAATTAGTTTATAGTGAAATCCCCCTAAGGGAATTTCAGACGGGGAGTGTGCTGTTCTCCTCACTTATCTGTATGTTATTCAGATGTTTTATAACTGCATTGTTTACATTCATTCCTTGTTGTATTCATTACATGTATTCTTGTTGTGCTGCCATCTGCTGGCCAAGAGTTTAGACTCCCCTCTATTTTCACATTTTTTGGTTTGTCCCTTAGTGGGTGTGTCTTATAGCCCAGTCTCCAAGTCACTTCCTGTAGCAGGCATTCTTCATCCTGCTTCTGACTGGAGAAGTAGTGCTTGCTTGGGCTTATCAGAGTCATAATCTTCTGACCAGAAATTACAAGTGTCAGCAAGGTATCTTCTAGGAAAGCAGCAACAGCACAATATAACTACTATACTGCATCTGTGACTAAGCTGTATGTGAAGTTATTAAACTACGTTCTGCTCAACTTTCTACTCTACCTGACGCTTATTCTGGTTCCTGTCTGCCTCATATGCTGGAATACAAGGTAGGAATTCTCCAGTCAGGCCCACTAGTCAGATAAACCTTCACTCGCCGCATGTGGGGACAGAACAACAGTAGTCATTTACTATATGGATGGGTGGATGCATGCATGCCCAAACCTCTTACCCCACCCAAAATAAAGCCCTTGCTGGGTGCGTAGCCGTGTGTGCATGCCACTCTGGCCGTTCTTATCCGCTCTCTGGGGGCGTGCACAAGGTGGTGGCATTGCTAATGCATTGACCTGCCTTGGTTGCCATGGCAACACAAGTCAAAGTTCCTATCCAGCCAGCTCATAGGGCAAAGGTCGTATCCAGCTAGCTGGGGTGATGTCATCAAGGCAGCGATAACATATATAGGTGCCTATATAGGGGCAGGCAGCTTAGTTGCAGCCAGGCTTGCAACCAGGTAGGTAGCGTAGGTAGGTAGCTGGTAAGGTAAGTGCAGGCAGGTGTAGATCAAACCATTTTATTTCTATATATTTGGGGGGCCAATATAGACCTCTGCATACTGCTAAGATTCTGAGAAGTTACCCCATTTATTTTTATTTTTTATTTTTTTATTTTTTTACAGTAGTCATTTACTATATGGATGGGTGGATGCATGCATGCCCAAACCTCTTACCCCACCCAAAATAAAGCCCTTGCTGGGTGCGTAGCCGTGTGTGCATGCCACTCTGGCCGTTCTTATCCGCTCTCTGGGGGCGTGCACAAGGTGGTGGCATTGCTAATGCATTGACCTGCCTTGGTTGCCATGGCAACACAAGTCAAAGTTCATATCCAGCCAGCTCATAGGGCAAAGGTCGTATCCAGCTAGCTGGGGTGATGTCATCAAGGCAGCGATGACATATATAGGTGCCTATATAGGGGCAGGCAGCTTAGTTGCAGCCAGGCTTGCAACCAGGTAGGTAGCGTAGGTAGGTAGCTGGTAAGGTAAGTGCAGGCAGGTGTAGATCAAACCATTTTATTTCTATATATTTGGGGGGCCAATATAGACCTCTGCATACTGCTAAGATTCTGAGAAGTTACCCCATTTATTTATTTATTTATTTTTTTTTTTTTTACAGTAGTCATTTACTATATGGATGGGTGGATGCATGCATACCCAAACCTCTTACCCCACCCAAAATAAAGCCCTTGCTGGGTGCGTAGCCGTGTGTGCATGCCACTCTGGCCGTTCTTATCCGCTCTCTGGGGGCGTGCACAAGGTGGTGGCATTGCTAATGCATTGACCTGCCTTGGTTGCCATGGCAACACAAGTCAAAGTTCATATCCAGCCAGCTCATAGGGCAAAGGTCGTATCCAGCTAGCTGGGGTGATGTCATCAAGGCAGCGATGACATATATAGGTGCCTATATAGGGGCAGGCAGCTTAGTTGCAGCCAGGCTTGCAACCAGGTAGGTAGCGTAGGTAGGTAGCTGGTAAGGTAAGTGCAGGCAGGTGTAGATCAAACCATTTTATTTCTATATATTTGGGGGGCCAATATAGACCTCTGCATACTGCTAAGATTCTGAGAAGTTACCCCATTTATTTTTATTTTTTTATTTATTTTTTTTTTTACAGTAGTCATTTACTATATGGATGGGTGGATGCATGCATGCCCAAACCTCTTACCCCACCCAAAATAAAGCCCTTGCTGGGTGCGTAGCCGTGTGTGCATGCCACTCTGGCCGTTCTTATCCGCTCTCTGGGGGCGTGCACAAGGTGGTGGCATTGCTAATGCATTGACCTGCCTTGGTTGCCATGGCAACACAAGTCAAAGTTCATATCCAGCCAGCTCATAGGGCAAAGGTCGTATCCAGCTAGCTGGGGTGATGTCATCAAGGCAGCGATGACATATATAGGTGCCTATATAGGGGCAGGCAGCTTAGTTGCAGCCAGGCTTGCAACCAGGTAGGTAGCGTAGGTAGGTAGCTGGTAAGGTAAGTGCAGGCAGGTGTAGATCAAACCATTTTATTTCTATATATTTGGGGGGCCAATATAGACCTCTGCATACTGCTAAGATTCTGAGAAGTTACCCCATTTATTTTTATTTTTATTTTTTTTTATTTTTTTTACAGTAGTCATTTACTATATGGATGGGTGGATGCATGCATGCCCAAACCTCTTACCCCACCCAAAATAAAGCCCTTGCTGGGTGCGTAGCCGTGTGTGCATGCCACTCTGGCCGTTCTTATCCGCTCTCTGGGGGCGTGCACAAGGTGGTGGCATTGCTAATGCATTGACCTGCCTTGGTTGCCATGGCAACACAAGTCAAAGTTCATATCCAGCCAGCTCATAGGGCAAAGGTCGTATCCAGCTAGCTGGGGTGATGTCATCAAGGCAGCGATGACATATATAGGTGCCTATATAGGGGCAGGCAGCTTAGTTGCAGCCAGGCTTGCAACCAGGTAGGTAGCGTAGGTAGGTAGCTGGTAAGGTAAGTGCAGGCAGGTGTAGATCAAACCATTTTATTTCTATATATTTGGGGGGCCAATATAGACCTCTGCATACTGCTAAGATTCTGAGAAGTTACCCCATTTATTTTTTTTTTTTTTATTTTTTTTTTTTTACAGTAGTCATTTACTATATGGATGGGTGGATGCATGCATGCCCAAACCTCTTACCCCACCCAAAATAAAGCCCTTGCTGGGTGCGTAGCCGTGTGTGCATGCCACTCTGGCCGTTCTTATCCGCTCTCTGGGGGCGTGCACAAGGTGGTGGCATTGCTAATGCATTGACCTGCCTTGGTTGCCATGGCAACACAAGTCAAAGTTCATATCCAGCCAGCTCATAGGGCAAAGGTCGTATCCAGCTAGCTGGGGTGATGTCATCAAGGCAGCGATGACATATATAGGTGCCTATATAGGGGCAGGCAGCTTAGTTGCAGCCAGGCTTGCAACCAGGTAGGTAGCGTAGGTAGGTAGCTGGTAAGGTAAGTGCAGGCAGGTGTAGATCAAACCATTTTATTTCTATATATTTGGGGGGCCAATATAGACCTCTGCATACTGCTAAGATTCTGAGAAGTTACCCCATTTATTTTTATTTTTATTTTTTTTATTTTTTTACAGTAGTCATTTACTATATGGATGGGTGGATGCATGCATGCCCAAACCTCTTACCCCACCCAAAATAAAGCCCTTGCTGGGTGCGTAGCCGTGTGTGCATGCCACTCTGGCCGTTCTTATCCGCTCTCTGGGGGCGTGCACAAGGTGGTGGCATTGCTAATGCATTGACCTGCCTTGGTTGCCATGGCAACACAAGTCAAAGTTCATATCCAGCCAGCTCATAGGGCAAAGGTCGTATCCAGCTAGCTGGGGTGATGTCATCAAGGCAGCGATGACATATATAGGTGCCTATATAGGGGCAGGCAGCTTAGTTGCAGCCAGGCTTGCAACCAGGTAGGTAGCGTAGGTAGGTAGCTGGTAAGGTAAGTGCAGGCAGGTGTAGATCAAACCATTTTATTTCTATATATTTGGGGGGCCAATATAGACCTCTGCATACTGCTAAGATTCTGAGAAGTTACCCCATTTATTTTTATTTTTTATTTTTTTTTTTTTTTTTACAGTAGTCATTTACTATATGGATGGGTGGATGCATGCATGCCCAAACCTCTTACCCCACCCAAAATAAAGCCCTTGCTGGGTGCGTAGCCGTGTGTGCATGCCACTCTGGCCGTTCTTATCCGCTCTCTGGGGGCGTGCACAAGGTGGTGGCATTGCTAATGCATTGACCTGCCTTGGTTGCCATGGCAACACAAGTCAAAGTTCATATCCAGCCAGCTCATAGGGCAAAGGTCGTATCCAGCTAGCTGGGGTGATGTCATCAAGGCAGCGATGACATATATAGATGCCTACATAGGGGCAGGCAGCTTAGTTGCAGCCAGGCTTGCAACCAGGTAGGTAGCGTAGGTAGCTGGTAAGGTAAGTGCAGGCAGGTGTAGATCAAACCATTTTATTTCTATATATTTGGGGGGCCAATATAGACCTCTGCATACTGCTAAGATTCTGAGAAGTTACCCCATTTTTTTTTTTTTTTACAGTAGTCATTTACTATATGGATGGGTGGATGCATGCATGCCCAAACCTCTTACCCCACCCAAAATAAAGCCCTTGCTGGGTGCGTAGCCGTGTGTGCATGCCACTCTGGCCGTTCTTATCCGCTCTCTGGGGGCGTGCACAAGGTGGTGGCATTGCTAATGCATTGACCTGCCTTGGTTGCCATGGCAACACAAGTCAAAGTTCATATCCAGCCAGCTCATAGGGCAAAGGTCGTATCCAGCTAGCTGGGGTGATGTCATCAAGGCAGCGATGACATATATAGATGCCTATATAGGGGCAGGCAGCTTAGTTGCAGCCAGGCTTGCAACCAGGTAGGTAGCGTAGGTAGGTAGCTGGTAAGGTAAGTGCAGGCAGGTGTAGATCAAACCATTTTATTTCTATATATTTGGGGGGCCAATATAGACCTCTGCATACTGCTAAGATTCTGAGAAGTTACCCCATTTATTTATTTATTTATTTATTTATTTATTTTTTACAGTAGTCATTTACTATATGGATGGGTGGATGCATGCATGCCCAAACCTCTTACCCCACCCAAAATAAAGCCCTTGCTGGGTGCGTAGCCGTGTGTGCATGCCACTCTGGCCGTTCTTATCCGCTCTCTGGGGGCGTGCACAAGGTGGTGGCATTGCTAATGCATTGACCTGCCTTGGTTGCCATGGCAACACAAGTCAAAGTTCATATCCAGCCAGCTCATAGGGCAAAGGTCGTATCCAGCTAGCTGGGGTGATGTCATCAAGGCAGCGATGACATATATAGGTGCCTATATAGGGGCAGGCAGCTTAGTTGCAGCCAGGCTTGCAACCAGGTAGGTAGCGTAGGTAGGTAGCTGGTAAGGTAAGTGCAGGCAGGTGTAGATCAAACCATTTTATTTCTATATATTTGGGGGGCCAATATAGACCTCTGCATACTGCTAAGATTCTGAGAAGTTACCCCATTTATTTTTATTTATTTTTTTTTAATTTTTTTACAGTAGTCATTTACTATATGGATGGGTGGATGCATGCATGCCCAAACCTCTTACCCCACCCAAAATAAAGCCCTTGCTGGGTGCGTAGCCGTGTGTGCATGCCACTCTGGCCGTTCTTATCCGCTCTCTGGGGGCGTGCACAAGGTGGTGGCATTGCTAATGCATTGACCTGCCTTGGTTGCCATGGCAACACAAGTCAAAGTTCATATCCAGCCAGCTCATAGGGCAAAGGTCGTATCCAGCTAGCTGGGGTGATGTCATCAAGGCAGCGATGACATATATAGGTGCCTATATAGGGGCAGGCAGCTTAGTTGCAGCCAGGCTTGCAACCAGGTAGGTAGCGTAGGTAGGTAGCTGGTAAGGTAAGTGCAGGCAGGTGTAGATCAAACCATTTTATTTCTATATATTTGGGGGGCCAATATAGACCTCTGCATACTGCTAAGATTCTGAGAAGTTACCCCATTTATTTTTATTTTTTTTTTTTTTATTTTTTTTACAGTAGTCATTTACTATATGGATGGGTGGATGCATGCATGCCCAAACCTCTTACCCCACCCAAAATAAAGCCCTTGCTGGGTGCGTAGCCGTGTGTGCATGCCACTCTGGCCGTTCTTATCCGCTCTCTGGGGGCGTGCACAAGGTGGTGGCATTGCTAATGCATTGACCTGCCTTGGTTGCCATGGCAACACAAGTCAAAGTTCATATCCAGCCAGCTCATAGGGCAAAGGTCGTATCCAGCTAGCTGGGGTGATGTCATCAAGGCAGCGATGACATATATAGGTGCCTATATAGGGGCAGGCAGCTTAGTTGCAGCCAGGCTTGCAACCAGGTAGGTAGCGTAGGTAGGTAGCTGGTAAGGTAAGTGCAGGCAGGTGTAGATCAAACCATTTTATTTCTATATATTTGGGGGGCCAATATAGACCTCTGCATACTGCTAAGATTCTGAGAAGTTACCCCATTTTTTATTTTTTTTTTTATTTTTTTTATTTTTTTTACAGTAGTCATTTACTATGTGGATGGGTGGATGCATGCATGCCCAAACCTCTTACCCCACCCAAAATAAAGCCCTTGCTGGGTGCGTAGCCGTGTGTGCATGCCACTCTGGCCGTTCTTATCCGCTCTCTGGGGGCGTGCACAAGGTGGTGGCATTGCTAATGCATTGACCTGCCTTGGTTGCCATGGCAACACAAGTCAAAGTTCATATCCAGCCAGCTCATAGGGCAAAGGTCGTATCCAGCTAGCTGGGGTGATGTCATCAAGGCAGCGATGACATATATAGGTGCCTATATAGGGGCAGGCAGCTTAGTTGCAGCCAGGCTTGCAACCAGGTAGGTAGCGTAGGTAGGTAGCTGGTAAGGTAAGTGCAGGCAGGTGTAGATCAAACCATTTTATTTCTATATATTTGGGGGGCCAATATAGACCTCTGCATACTGCTAAGATTCTGAGAAGTTACCCCATTTATTTTTATTTATTATTTTTTTTTTTTTTACAGTAGTCATTTACTATATGGATGGGTGGATGCATGCATGCCCAAACCTCTTACCCCACCCAAAATAAAGCCCTTGCTGGGTGCGTAGCCGTGTGTGCATGCCACTCTGGCCGTTCTTATCCGCTCTCTGGGGGCGTGCACAAGGTGGTGGCATTGCTAATGCATTGACCTGCCTTGGTTGCCATGGCAACACAAGTCAAAGTTCATATCCAGCCAGCTCATAGGGCAAAGGTCGTATCCAGCTAGCTGGGGTGATGTCATCAAGGCAGCGATGACATATATAGGTGCCTATATAGGGGCAGGCAGCTTAGTTGCAGCCAGGCTTGCAACCAGGTAGGTAGCGTAGGTAGGTAGCTGGTAAGGTAAGTGCAGGCAGGTGTAGATCAAACCATTTTATTTCTATATATTTGGGGGGCCAATATAGACCTCTGCATACTGCTAAGATTCTGAGAAGTTACCCCATTTATTTATTTTTTTTTTTATTTTTTTTTTTTACAGTAGTCATTTACTATATGGATGGGTGGATGCATGCATGCCCAAACCTCTTACCCCACCCAAAATAAAGCCCTTGCTGGGTGCGTAGCCGTGTGTGCATGCCACTCTGGCCGTTCTTATCCGCTCTCTGGGGGCGTGCACAAGGTGGTGGCATTGCTAATGCATTGACCTGCCTTGGTTGCCATGGCAACACAAGTCAAAGTTCATATCCAGCCAGCTCATAGGGCAAAGGTCGTATCCAGCTAGCTGGGGTGATGTCATCAAGGCAGCGATGACATATATAGGTGCCTATATAGGGGCAGGCAGCTTAGTTGCAGCCAGGCTTGCAACCAGGTAGGTAGCGTAGGTAGGTAGCTGGTAAGGTAAGTGCAGGCAGGTGTAGATCAAACCATTTTATTTCTATATATTTGGGGGGCCAATATAGACCTCTGCATACTGCTAAGATTCTGAGAAGTTACCCCATTTATTTTTTTTTTTATTTTTTTTTTTTACAGTAGTCATTTACTATATGGATGGGTGGATGCATGCATGCCCAAACCTCTTACCCCACCCAAAATAAAGCCCTTGCTGGGTGCGTAGCCGTGTGTGCATGCCACTCTGGCCGTTCTTATCCGCTCTCTGGGGGCGTGCACAAGGTGGTGGCATTGCTAATGCATTGACCTGCCTTGGTTGCCATGGCAACACAAGTCAAAGTTCATATCCAGCCAGCTCATAGGGCAAAGGTCGTATCCAGCTAGCTGGGGTGATGTCATCAAGGCAGCGATGACATATATAGGTGCCTATATAGGGGCAGGCAGCTTAGTTGCAGCCAGGCTTGCAACCAGGTAGGTAGCGTAGGTAGGTAGCTGGTAAGGTAAGTGCAGGCAGGTGTAGATCAAACCATTTTATTTCTATATATTTGGGGGGCCAATATAGACCTCTGCATACTGCTAAGATTCTGAGAAGTTACCCCATTTATTTTTATTTATTTTTTTTATTTTTTTTTTTACAGTAGTCATTTACTATATGGATGGGTGGATGCATGCATGCCCAAACCTCTTACCCCACCCAAAATAAAGCCCTTGCTGGGTGCGTAGCCGTGTGTGCATGCCACTCTGGCCGTTCTTATCCGCTCTCTGGGGGCGTGCACAAGGTGGTGGCATTGCTAATGCATTGACCTGCCTTGGTTGCCATGGCAACACAAGTCAAAGTTCATATCCAGCCAGCTCATAGGGCAAAGGTCGTATCCAGCTAGCTGGGGTGATGTCATCAAGGCAGCGATGACATATATAGGTGCCTATATAGGGGCAGGCAGCTTAGTTGCAGCCAGGCTTGCAACCAGGTAGGTAGCGTAGGTAGGTAGCTGGTAAGGTAAGTGCAGGCAGGTGTAGATCAAACCATTTTATTTCTATATATTTGGGGGGCCAATATAGACCTCTGCATACTGCTAAGATTCTGAGAAGTTACCCCATTTATTTTATTTTTTATTTTTTTTACAGTAGTCATTTACTATATGGATGGGTGGATGCATGCATGCCCAAACCTCTTACCCCACCCAAAATAAAGCCCTTGCTGGGTGCGTAGCCGTGTGTGCATGCCACTCTGGCCGTTCTTATCCGCTCTCTGGGGGCGTGCACAAGGTGGTGGCATTGCTAATGCATTGACCTGCCTTGGTTGCCATGGCAACACAAGTCAAAGTTCATATCCAGCCAGCTCATAGGGCAAAGGTCGTATCCAGCTAGCTGGGGTGATGTCATCAAGGCAGCGATGACATATATAGGTGCCTATATAGGGGCAGGCAGCTTAGTTGCAGCCAGGCTTGCAACCAGGTAGGTAGCGTAGGTAGGTAGCTGGTAAGGTAAGTGCAGGCAGGTGTAGATCAAACCATTTTATTTCTATATATTTGGGGGGCCAATATAGACCTCTGCATACTGCTAAGATTCTGAGAAGTTACCCCATTTATTTTTTTTTTATTTTATTTTTTTTTACAGTAGTCATTTACTATATGGATGGGTGGATGCATGCATGCCCAAACCTCTTACCCCACCCAAAATAAAGCCCTTGCTGGGTGCGTAGCCGTGTGTGCATGCCACTCTGGCCGTTCTTATCCGCTCTCTGGGGGCGTGCACAAGGTGGTGGCATTGCTAATGCATTGACCTGCCTTGGTTGCCATGGCAACACAAGTCAAAGTTCATATCCAGCCAGCTCATAGGGCAAAGGTCGTATCCAGCTAGCTGGGGTGATGTCATCAAGGCAGCGATGACATATATAGGTGCCTATATAGGGGCAGGCAGCTTAGTTGCAGCCAGGCTTGCAACCAGGTAGGTAGCGTAGGTAGGTAGCTGGTAAGGTAAGTGCAGGCAGGTGTAGATCAAACCATTTTATTTCTATATATTTGGGGGGCCAATATAGACCTCTGCATACTGCTAAGATTCTGAGAAGTTACCCCATTTATTTTTTTTTATTTTTTTTTACAGTAGTCATTTACTATATGGATGGGTGGATGCATGCATGCCCAAACCTCTTACCCCACCCAAAATAAAGCCCTTGCTGGGTGCGTAGCCGTGTGTGCATGCCACTCTGGCCGTTCTTATCCGCTCTCTGGGGGCGTGCACAAGGTGGTGGCATTGCTAATGCATTGACCTGCCTTGGTTGCCATGGCAACACAAGTCAAAGTTCATATCCAGCCAGCTCATAGGGCAAAGGTCGTATCCAGCTAGCTGGGGTGATGTCATCAAGGCAGCGATGACATATATAGGTGCCTATATAGGGGCAGGCAGCTTAGTTGCAGCCAGGCTTGCAACCAGGTAGGTAGCGTAGGTAGGTAGCTGGTAAGGTAAGTGCAGGCAGGTGTAGATCAAACCATTTTATTTCTATATATTTGGGGGGCCAATATAGACCTCTGCATACTGCTAAGATTCTGAGAAGTTACCCCATTTATTTATTTTATTTTTTTATTTTTTTTTTTACAGTAGTCATTTACTATATGGATGGGTGGATGCATGCATGCCCAAACCTCTTACCCCACCCAAAATAAAGCCCTTGCTGGGTGCGTAGCCGTGTGTGCATGCCACTCTGGCCGTTCTTATCCGCTCTCTGGGGGCGTGCACAAGGTGGTGGCATTGCTAATGCATTGACCTGCCTTGGTTGCCATGGCAACACAAGTCAAAGTTCATATCCAGCCAGCTCATAGGGCAAAGGTCGTATCCAGCTAGCTGGGGTGATGTCATCAAGGCAGCGATGACATATATAGGTGCCTATATAGGGGCAGGCAGCTTAGTTGCAGCCAGGCTTGCAACCAGGTAGGTAGCGTAGGTAGGTAGCTGGTAAGGTAAGTGCAGGCAGGTGTAGATCAAACCATTTTATTTCTATATATTTGGGGGGCCAATATAGACCTCTGCATACTGCTAAGATTCTGAGAAGTTACCCCATTTATTTTATTTTTATTTTTTTTATTTTTTTACAGTAGTCATTTACTATATGGATGGGTGGATGCATGCATGCCCAAACCTCTTACCCCACCCAAAATAAAGCCCTTGCTGGGTGCGTAGCCGTGTGTGCATGCCACTCTGGCCGTTCTTATCCGCTCTCTGGGGGCGTGCACAAGGTGGTGGCATTGCTAATGCATTGACCTGCCTTGGTTGCCATGGCAACACAAGTCAAAGTTCATATCCAGCCAGCTCATAGGGCAAAGGTCGTATCCAGCTAGCTGGGGTGATGTCATCAAGGCAGCGATGACATATATAGGTGCCTATATAGGGGCAGGCAGCTTAGTTGCAGCCAGGCTTGCAACCAGGTAGGTAGCGTAGGTAGGTAGCTGGTAAGGTAAGTGCAGGCAGGTGTAGATCAAACCATTTTATTTCTATATATTTGGGGGGCCAATATAGACCTCTGCATACTGCTAAGATTCTGAGAAGTTACCCCATTTATTTTATTATTTTTTATTTTTTATTTTTTTACAGTAGTCATTTACTATATGGATGGGTGGATGCATGCATGCCCAAACCTCTTACCCCACCCAAAATAAAGCCCTTGCTGGGTGCGTAGCCGTGTGTGCATGCCACTCTGGCCGTTCTTATCCGCTCTCTGGGGGCGTGCACAAGGTGGTGGCATTGCTAATGCATTGACCTGCCTTGGTTGCCATGGCAACACAAGTCAAAGTTCATATCCAGCCAGCTCATAGGGCAAAGGTCGTATCCAGCTAGCTGGGGTGATGTCATCAAGGCAGCGATGACATA